>NC_069094.1:8501533-8781887 GCF_947172395.1 Bicyclus anynana | reverse complement strand
AAGTTCAGGACTCTGCCCGGAGGTTTTCTCTCCACCATGCGATGGTCCCGGCACCCGCACGGTCAATCCATGGAATGCTGCAATATTCGTCTCTCTTTAAACAACAAGTTTTATTTAAAAAAAAATGTGCTACCTGCGCCAGAGCGGGCGAGAGACGCAGCGAGGCGCCGCACTCGGCGCACAGCGGCGGCACGGCGGGCGAGCGGGAGCGCCAGTACTGCAGCTCTGTCTTACACTTGTTCAACTCCTGAAATGGTGGACATTAACAAAATATTAAATATGGGCTGGGAGGGGGGTAGCAGTGACCCGCGCGCACGACTTCATACCCGCTCAGTCCTTCCCCCGAGGGAGTGCCATCTACGAACTTTCCAAGCAAGCTTTAGTTTTAGAACCATTTGCAGTCAAAACAAAGTGGCCATTACCATAAATTAAAATTCAAGTGCAATTATTAAATTTTTTTTTTTAAATAATAAATATACTTAAACAATACACATCACTATCTAGCCCCAAAGTAAGCATACAGAGTAGCTTGTGTTATGGGTGCTAAGATAGTTGATATCATAATATTAATATACAATTATATACTACATATAAATACTTATATTATTTTATAATGTATAAATACACACAGACACTGGAAAACACCCATGCTCATCACACAAATATTTTCCAGTAGTGGGAATCGAACCCACGGCTGCTGGATGCAGAAAGCAGGGTCACTACCCACTGCGCCACACGGCCGTCTATTCGTCTATTGTTTCTAAACTCTAGAAAGTTCTAATAAATTTAATATTGTGCAATTTTTAGAAGTAGTTTAATATTAAACTTGGAGCAATATAAATCACATGATATACACGCAGCAAATGGAAGGATGTGGTCTAGGCAGAGACCCCTAAGGGAATGAGCTAGGCAGGAACTATGGATTTTTACAGTATAAACATTAGCCTTTATTCTGCTCAAAGATCGGCCCAATTTGTGTGTACAAAATTCCACCAAAATAGGTTTAGCAGTTTAGCCTTGAAAAGGCAACATACAGATTTACTTTATTGTGTATTCCTGACATCAGAAACACGAGATAACACATTTAAATTGTGTGAAACATTATTTTACCTGCAATAATGTCTGAAATTTTCTACTAGTTTCCTCATTCTTCTTATCGTAGTCATCTAACCGGTTGGCGTACTCCATCGTTTGCTTCTGCTGTTCTGCGATCTGCTTCTGCTGCTCCGCTATTTGCTTCTGCTGCAGCGCCGTCTTGCGCTTACAGCTCCTGAGGTCACTTCGCAGCGCCGACAATTGGTCATTATACCTGGAATTATATGATTTTGATTACTAATCATTAATTCAGTCTCTTTCGATTGAATTTTGTTTTAGGCTTTTGGCAAATGCATTGCGAGGTTTGGGCGTGCACAGAAATATCAGTCTTGCCTTAGTTTACAAGCACTTTCGAAACGTCAGGTAATAATATTATTAGAAAGTGGTTGATAAACGTATCCAAAATACGAAACCATACAAAAACAACGGAAGTAGCTATCGCGATCAAAAAACTTAAATGGAAGTGGGCAGGCCACACAATCAGAGGCAAAGAAAAATGGAGCAAAACGGTCATGCAATGGTATAAAGGTCATATGCAAAGGAGAAGAGGAAGACCAAAACAGAGATGGGAGGACGAAATAAGACAGGTGGCAGGGGGCAATTGGGCAAAATCTGCAAGGGATCTGGAGTGGTGGAAAAGTTTGGAGGAGGCCTTTGTCCTAGGGGACAAACAGAATGTATATACGAACTCTGCATAAAGGCTTTTATTATTATTATAAGTACACTATCAGTGTCAGGTAGACTGACAACATTAAGCGAGTCACAGGGATTCGTTGGATGCAGGCGGCTCAGGATTGTGATATTTGTAAGTCCCTATAAATGGCCTATGTCCTGCAGTGTCCATCGTCTGATAGATGATGATGAAGTATACAATTGCAAAGTGCAATTCAATACCAAGCTTTTTTATCGTCTAAGTACTCGTAATCTTTAACACTATATAATGCGATTTTTCTTGCAGCTTAATTGCAGAGAATTAAGAAATTCTCTGGTGTGGCGTGATCGCCGTGATAGCCTAGTAGATATGACCTCTGCCTCAGATTCCGGAGGGTGTGGGTTCGAATCCGGTCCTGGGCATGCACCTCCAACTTTTCAGTTGTGTGCATTTTAAGAAATTAAATATCACGTGTCTCAAACGGTGAAGGAAATCATCGTGAGGAAACGACTAAATGTAATGTAAATGTAAATTCAATCAACCTGAAAATTTGGGAGTGTGGGGTTCACTGAATTAAAAAAAAACTGAATAAATGTAAAATATAAATATAAATAATGAAAATCGCGACTAACTTCTTCATGCCCTGTTTGATGCGGTGTATCCGCTTGCGCAGCACCATGTTGGACTGCGGCGGCGGCGGCGAGGGCGGCAGGCTCTCCTCCATGTACAGGTTGACGGAGGGGCGCCGCCCCGACTCCGTAGCCGTCGCCGGCGACGCCTCGAACCCGCTGGGCGGCGGCGAGTCCAGGCACATGTACGACTTGCTGCTCTCGCCGGCTGAGAAACCATCGTAAATCCTCTCAGACCAATTATAGAAGGACCTGTAGCCTCACAGTCACGAACAAAATTGTCTGTCATTTTCTGAGGAAAACGAGCTTGGATTTTGTATATATCTTATACTAAACTATAAGTTTTTGCCCGTTTTTTATACAATTCAATTACACAAAAAGGTATTTTTACGGAGCTCTTTAACCGACGAACACGATTACAACTATTTAACATCGATTTTATAGAGACAGTTTTTATAATCGCATTAGATCGTTGGTCATATACATTGACAGAAAAGTAACGTCTAGCGCGGCAGGTCCTATACAATAATTGGTCTGAGTAAATCCTCTAATACAGGGTTTTTTTAAGTGAGGTACGCGAACCCCGAGGGGTTCGCCTTTCGCAGGGAGTTCGCGACAAGATTTACGTAATTTAACCTTGATAATAAGTCAGAATAAATTAAGGTTAAAAATGTTCAAAATTACTCCTAACATTTTCCATTTGTGACAAGAAACAAGCACACCCATCACAATAATATTACAAAGACATTTCTTTTGGTAATTTATGTGTTAACTTTTATTCAAATAAAAACCCTGTTTTCTTCAACAGCCTAGCCTAGTTAGTGAGGGGTTCGCTGTCCATTTTTACAGGGGTTCGTGGAACCGAAAGTTTGAGAAACCCTACTCTCGGTACCTCCACCAAGTATGACCCCTATATTGGTGGGTACGTTTAAGGCAACCAAAAAAAACTAACTTCAGAAATACTCAACCAGAACGTCAGGTTATTTAATATAAGGTAGGTGAATTGATAGCTAAAATGTGTGTAAATGTTAATAGTTCAGAACCTCATTGTTTGTGTTCATACTGGTTTACTATGAAGCATAACACACAAAAGTTAACTAACTGTAAAAAGAACTTGTTTACCATGCCCATTAAATTTTCTTTGTATAGTTGGATGCAATCTTTATGAAGTTTCGGAACATCGTGCATTAAGCAGCGCAATACAAGATTTTAGGTATCACCGGTTAAGTAGGGGCGCGGAGCAGGGCATCATCGGACAGAGAAAATTCGGAGACGTCATAAAGAATGCTTCCGACTATAAATGGTTTAAACTTTTTTTGTATTGGTATACTTTGTATTATACATACATATGTGTATTTATGGGTATGCATAATTTTAAAATAATGCTAAAATTAAATTAGTACTCACGTGAAAAAGCTGTGGTGATATCAAAGAAGTCTGTACTAAAATATGTAATTTCTGGTAAGAAAGGCTCAATGTGCTCCTTAAAGTATTCCATTGCCATTGTAGTCAAATCAAACAGCTCATCGGTAACCTTGTAAGGCCTTGCCAGTTTTGTTGTAGTTTTTAAATATGATAATACACTGTACACCTCATCAAGGATCTAAAATAAAGGTGTATAACTGTATAGGTATAATTTAGTTAACTGTAAATAATTTTTTTTAAAGTAATATTTTGTTTTTAAAAAATTGAGATTTTTTAACCCAGGTATGGGGTATACCTGGGTTCCCTAGGTTTGCGTTGTATGGGCTCGTAACTTCTATTAAAGTATATGGAGATGATAATATCATGTATAAATAAGTGTCTAGTTAAATAATTGGCGTAGTAAAAGTATGTTTCTTAAAGAAAATTACATTTTTATATCACTCTAATCTTGCTAGGGCAAATTGTTTGTTGGTGTATCAAAGAGAAGTAACATTTGAAGCTGTATTATTTTCTTCTGTTACCAACATGTTTAACAAACAAGAACAAAGTAATCAATTGTAAGTCTTTAAAAATTATCACACTGTCCCCATTGTGGTCAAATTTTTAGATGAATTTAATGTTGTAAAACATTGTAGCAAACTTTGTTTGATAAGTAATGATTTAATTATTAAAGTAGAATTATCAAAATTTTTTAGATATAAAGTAAACTGTGCAATGGTTAGGGTAAGTCTGGGCCATTTCCATTTTATAATATCAATCAATGGCGGAATCTTTCAAATATGAAATAACAATACATTTAAAATATGCAAACATTGTAATCTAAGAATAAGTTTTGATTAAGCTATGAAAGTAACATAACATAACTTTTGATTATGCTATGAAATACAAAAATAAAATAAAAATATATATAATTATAACTATATAACTGTTATAACTGTTATCAAGACAGTAATTTTCTGATATAGTGGAAACGAAATCTTTTATAAGTAGAGTTTAAACTATCATATTGTTCTATTTTTTCCATTTTAGTTTAAACAATTTTCTATGAACCTAACACCTTTCAGATATTTTGAAACCAACAGGGTCACATTGCCTGCTGCTGCTTTCAGAAATTGGCTGGAAACTAGTACCTTAAGCTAGAAACTAAAGAAAATATATGTATATGACCTTACCTCTCCTGGGAAAAAGCAGCAATGTTTCCTTTCTATATGTTTACCAAAGGTCATTTGTAGTAAACTTAATCTCATATGCAATGTTTCAATGATGTCAGACTCGCAGGCAAGAGGATGACTCCTCCGGGCAGACTCCCTTCGGGGCATCTTTGCCTTAATAGCCTGGAATCTATGCAGCATTTGATTTTGCAATCTTTGAAAAGTGGAATTTAAAATTCCACTACACACAGTATTGAAATGCCGATTCACCTAAAATGTGAGCAAAATTAAAACAGCATGTTTATTTGAATAGGTGGCAATTTCTAGGTTATTTGAATTGAGTATTAAATAAAATATTTACCGTCCTGAGGTGTGAGACACTTTTGAATCCTACATAACGAAATATCTTTTCTAAAACTTCGACTGGTAAATCGAGCAAGTTAGTCGTGAACGCCTTGGGGGCCGGGAGCAGAGCTCTTGAAGTGCTCGCGTGGGGAGACGACCCCCCCGGGAGCAAGGCGCTGGAGTGGCGTGTGACACGCGCCACGGCCACGGGCTCCGCTTGAGAGGGCCCCGCTCCGTCGCTACTCCCGCTGCCGCCCCCGACACTACTCATCTGCCTAGTCGACACCATCTTACTCCGATACTGCTGTTTGAATTAGTAATTCTGAAATAAACTTTCTCTTAGAGCGGCTAGCTACATTTAATTGACAAAATTTGAATGTATCAGACGTCTACATAAGAATACCGTTGCTAAATATAATAATAGAAGAACTCATTGTCACTAATTCTTAAAATAGTTTTCGATTTATACATTTTACATTGAATTTTAAATTAATCGGAAAGAGAACCGAACAATTCTAAAATGGTGGCCATTGCTAGTTCGAGTTGCTCTTGCTGTTGAGTATTCACTCAATTCAAGTGGTTATCAGATATTTTATGCATCATTATAAACTCAAATATTTTAAATAATACACTCACTCAAGAGTTCATGCACATGATTTCTTTATTTTAATAGAAATAATTTATAAATTTAACAGTTTTATAAGACGCAATAGTTTATTTTAATACTATTGTACTCTTTGCTGCGATATGCTTTCACGAGAAATCTTTTTTTTGTTTGTTGGAAAACGAATGATTCTTTGGATCGGAATGGAATGGTGATCGAGTTCAAGAAAAACATTTCATTCATTCATAACCAAGTACCATTCATTCATATAACTTTTTATCAGGTTTTATGGCTCTGGGTTCTAGGTGTTTTGTGCCTATTCGCATAAAACAACCATAGAGTAATAGTTGTACTCTATTGTTTTGCCTGACTGTAATGTACAGACTACTTTAGGCCTATTTCGGACTACTTTAGTATTTTAGTCGAGTACGAACAATTTTTTCAATACGGCCTCGTTTAAGACATACAATGGCTACGTTCCTTGTTCTGATCATTATGATTAAGGGTATCGAACAACTAAGTTGCCAACACTTACAACTTAGTTGCGCAACTTTTTAATTGGTATGGGTAGTGGCACCAAAAGTTGAACGGACCCCAAAGATAAACGTTTGTGCTAAAATCCCGAAAATAAAATAAACTACGTACAAAGATAACTACGGCAGGGAGGTAGTCCATATTTAGTAGGCATCTGCTAATAATGGATTTTGCGATAGGGCCGGATTAGTCTAGAGGCTCGGCCGTATTTTTGAAATAAATACCTACAGCCGCGCAGTACGTAAACATGTGATAGAGCTGACCGCCTCCAACATTTTAATTACATTTGCCAACTTTGTGTTTCTATTTAGTTTTGTGATTGTAAATATACTTTTTTAGGTAAGCAAATAAAATACTTCGTAAATTGTAGTAAAATAGGAAGTGATCAATAAAATGCGTGTTGTTTTTTGATTGGTAGATTTAAATAAGGCTGATACTAATCAATGACCGACCGAGTTATTTTATTTTCTCGTAATCGTAGTGAAAAGAATTGTGTAACACGCGGGGCTAAACCCATTATTAAGTCAAACTACTGCTTGTGTATATTTTTACTGTGACATTGCTTAGACTATCCACTTAGATTAAATACATAGAAAATTCGATTACTGATCGATGTTTAGCTGTTTCGTCAAAGGAATCGATTCTTTTTATAAACTGTTTTTATTGATCAAATGAAACTTTACGCCATCTTTTACTAAACTACAAGTTTTTGGCTTTTTTTTATGCCATTTAACTACACAAACCGGCATTTTTAGGGAGCTCTTTACACGACGAAAACGATTACAACAATGAAACATCGATTCTATAGCAACAGTTTTTATAAACGCGTTAGATCATAGATTTTTAAATTCTATCCTTTATCTCGGGTATTAATAAACGAAATATTTTTTTCACGAGAATTTTTTGTTTTCAACGGAGAACACAGGAAGCTAACAGTTAACATTATTCAATAATTATATTTTAGAAAAAAAACATAATTATTAATTTAGAATATTCAGTATATTTTTGATTTATACCTAAAACTATTTTAAGAAAACATTTCTGTAACGGGTTTTCTAGCGGCTAATTTATATTAATTGCTCTCAGATCAAATTTAAAAAGACCTGACTTGCTAGACTTGGAGTAATATTTTATTCTTTGCGCTAGACAGTGCCCTTCAAAACATCGATCAAGTAATCGATGTGAGTTTTAGTCTGTGTGTTGCGAATCAAATAACTTTGTAGATGTGCTGTGTGTAGTGTAAGGGCAGAATATATTTATTGATGTTAAATATTTTCGCAGAGTGACTTTACATCGTACCCCTCAAAAAAAGATAGACGTACGTACGACGTCTACGTAACGTAAAGGGTGCACTGCGATGCATTTCCATAGCTATTTCTTCTATGCATATGGGAATATAAATGGCTTGACCGTAGGATCCATGTAGGATCGCTCAGTGGAACGTAGTGTTAGACTGACCCATAGATAATACGCTTTTATATAGACTGACCGTCTGACAACTGGCACGATAACGCCAATTTCTCCGTCAACGTCCGTAAATGATCCGTCAGTGTCAGTGTCAATGTCAAGTTTCATATTTAAATGTCATGGAGGAAATGTTTACAAAAGAGTAGTTTCACTTTTAATTTTAACCTTTAGTTTTATTGTATTTTAAATAAAGTTTTAACGTTTAAGTTTTATTTTATAGTTTTTACTATGTATTCCCAATGTGGAAGTAGTGGATCTATTCAAAATATTCATCAAACACCGTCTTCATCCAACCACAATTCGGGTTAGTTTGAATATGTTTAATTTTTTAATGTAGGTACCTACGTATTAGGTATTTTGTAAGTCTATCCTATCTCAGTTCAGTAGGCAGTAAAAATAGTACACTTAATATATATTTTAGAAGATTCATTCGATGTAATAAATATATTTTAGAAGATGAAGATGACAGCGGCGATAACAAAGCGTCAGCAATCAGCTTCAAAGAACGAAGGAGAGAGGCGCATACTCAGGTATCTGACACATTTAATCTAACTCAACTTGCTAATATAACCTGAAAGCGATTTTATAAAATTACTTGTACATTTATGTATAGCAGCATTTACATCAATCACTTTATTTATTTACTTTGCTGATTAGGAATCTCTCTAAAGTGTTCATACAAACATATCTATATGTATAAAGAATCTTGATATAGCTGTACTTACTCAAATATAATAGTAGTAGCAATACACAAGTAGTTATATCCCATATTGCTTATTTACAATAGTAGATAATTTATTTACAGTAACTAATAGTAGTGGTTGCAGATGATGATGATAATTTTCAAAAAAGACTTGGGTTGATTGGGTCGTGGATAACCACAGGAAGTCAAAGTCACAATTCATTTATTTCAATAAGGCTTAGTTTACAAGTATTTTTGAAAGGTCAAGATTATGACATAATTTAATTTAATTTAATGGTGGTAATAATAGTCGAAAACTTAAAACTAAAGTTACGAGGGTTCCAAACGGAAGAAATGGTGCAGCCCTATTCTTATGCTTAGGAGTTGTAATTTAGCATTAGTATAAAAAATAAGAATGTCAACAAAAATAAAACCTTGAAAAATCATTTTTTGAGTAAATGTAAAGCGGGGATGACTTTTTTTTACTTGTTTGACTCATAGTGTAGGTAGGATTTGATGTGAGAGGTCTACCAATAATATTTTTCGATTTAGGGATCCGCTTGCGATATATTAAAAAAATAAATAATTAACAAGATTTTATTTTATGACTTTGTAGATATTTTTAATGTACTCATACTGAATTACTGAATTTACAATAGTATACAGTTATTTAGATTGAAATCACTTGACTCAAACTGTTCAACTATCACTGTACTGTAATTCTATGTATTTATGTTTACCGAGCACTGGGCTGATGGCACTGTCTCACCACTCTACTTGGCGGGTATAAGAATTGAGTAATGAAATTGTTGAATACTTTTAGACAAGGATATTTTAAGCTATACAATTAAGCAGTTCTGTAGCCTGAAATTAACTCTCAAAGGAGAAGGCCCGTTCTCCATACATTGTTTGCCCACACAAACATATAACTTTGGGTTGATTTCAATGTCAAGGTTGATAATAAATTGTTGTGTGGCCCTAGATAGTGGGGTTATTGCATAGCATCATAACATCTCACATATTAAGTACGTAGAAGCTAAAATTAAAATTATTTTTCCCCCTTTATTTTCTAGATTTCTGTTTTTATCTTTCAATATAACAATTGTAAGGTAATTTTATTACATTTATACTTACATATAATCAGGTCTCTTGGTATTTTTCATTTTGCCTGGGGCGATTTTGGAACATCTCCTTTGACACTGGGTATTTACAAAGGAGTTACTAGCCCATACTAGGGTGGAGGTTGATAATATTATAGGAAGAAAGAGTCAAGAGCTTGCTTTACAACAATTGAAGCACTATACCTCTAAGGCTATTAATATTGCAATGCAAGTTGACTGAATGGCCATTGGTTGCTTTGCATTTGACTATTTTTATTTGAATCTCTAGGAGAGCAACTAACTCCCCCCTTACCTCCTCTTGGCAACACCCTTGTCTATTTAATGGTGGTTCTGAGCTATTCAGTGTCCTAAAACTACTTTCTGTATTATTTCTTTTTAACTTACCTTGAGCTACACTACTCTTTATCCACAGGCTGAGCAAAAACGAAGAGACGCTATAAAGAAGGGTTATGACTCATTGCAAGAACTTGTGCCCACTTGTCAGCAAACTGATGCATCAGGATACAAGCCTAGCAAGGCAGCTGTGAGTATCTGCTAACAGTAACAGTTCTACTATAATCAGACTAATATTATAAAGGCGAAAGTTGATGTGTAAGTGTGTATGTTTGTTCCTCCTTTGTGCTGCTGCTACTGATGCGATTTGGCTGAAATTTGGAATAGAAATAGATTTTATTTACTCTGGAGCTACTTCTCATCCCGGAAAAATATATGGTTCACGCGGGATTTGTGAATAACTGAATTCCACGCGGCCGAAGTCGCGGGCGTCCGCTAGTCAATAATAAGGTGAAGAATGACACACCAAAACAGCTTGATGCAAACTAAGACTCCATATCAAGCTTAGGTTAATTTGTGTATGGAGTATCCCATTTCTGGGACGAATCAGACATACCATCTCACTGCTTTAGATTCAATGGATCACTGAGCCAGAAAGCTTATAAGTATTATATAACACAAAATTGCTAATATTGGAGCATCGCCGAAATGTTGTCAGTCTGTCTGTTTTCAACAAGACTTGTTTCAGAGAGTTGTAGTTCCTCCTTCACCATATTATCAAAAATCTGCCAGACATCTTAGTTATCTGCATCCATACATAGTTTATCTCACTTTGACTTATATTCATATAAAGTGTTTTTTAGTATTTTTTACAACTTGAAGTTATAGAATGCCCGATAATCATTTTGAATCGCCTCAAAAAAATTTTGGCCACTGCCTTATGAACTGTGCTAACAAAATACAAATAGTCAAACTTGATGGTCCAAAAGTGCTTGTAAAGTAAGGCTACCTGAAATAAGTAAATGAAAAAAAATTGATTTTGTTTTTTGGAGCATATTATGTATGTGATATATTGAATGTTACAGGTACTTCAAAAGTCAATAGACTACATCCAGTACCTATTGCAACAACGCAGACGACAAGAGGACGAGCGCAACGCACTGCGCAAAGACGTCGTCGCTCTACGCATAATGCAGGCCAATTACGAGCAAATTGTGAAGGCGCAACATTCAGTGCCAGGCCACAGTGAACAGAGGCTTACTGATCAAGACAAGTTTCTAGTGGTAAGAAGTTTTATTTTAAATGTAACCAACTGGCAGACGCCCGAGACTTTGTCTGTGTAAAATTCAGTTTAACTAGTCCCGCAGAACCAAAAAAAATATGCACTATATTGTTTGTATTTATTTTAGGGGATAAAATGTCTATATGGAGGTAGGTAGGGGTAGGTAGGTAGTAGGGTATTTTTATGTGTAGGGTATATACAGAGTGTCCCTTAAATAGTACGAAATATCGTCCCTGCGTCCTTGATGTTAGCTATCACTTTGTAGAGAATACTCTACAAAGTGATAGCTAACATCAAGGACTACTAAATTAAGGAAACATACGCTTGCCGAAGTTTACAAGTTATATTGATTTTTCTACAAAATACAAAAATCCCAACAGTGCAATTTAGATGTACCATGGTGTTGTGAAAAAATACTAACCGTTGATTTTATACTTGTTGATTATTTTTGAATAGTTGTTTTACCTAATGAAACAATTTTTTTTACTACAATTAAGATTTTTCCAGTCAACCAGCCTAATTACTTTGTATGTACTTTTAATGGTCACATTGAAAAAAATGTACTACCCCAGACTCCCCACAGTTTCTCCCGCAAATTCCCGTTCCCGTGGGAATACGGAGCTTAAATATAGCCTATGTTCATCAGGGATCGTCAGATAATTTCAGAGTATATTAAATTCGCACAAACAATCATTCCTCTTTAAAGATTTTATCCTACTAATATTATAAACGCGATAGCATGTATGATTGTTTGTATGTATGTTTGTTTGTTTGGATGGTTGTTACTCTTTAACGCCGCAACTACTGAACTAATTTGGCTGAAATTTGGAATAGAAATAGATTTTACTCTGGATTAACACATAGGCTACTTTTCATTGCATGAAAACTATGGTTTCCAGAGGGATTAGTGAAAAACCAAATTCCACGCGGACGAAGTCGCGGGCGTCCGCTAATTTATAAATATTTTTCAATATTTTCTCATCAGTTCCAGGGTGTAATGGACAAGCTTTTCGACTCATTCGAATCAGTTCCAACAAACAACTTTGCAGAGTTCTCTGCAGGCGTTTTCAACTGGCTCGAGGAATACTGCAAACCCCAGTCACTACGGACATTAGTCCACGGCGTGCTGAGGGAACAAAGCTACACACCCTAGTTGCAATTTAAATTAATATTGAATAGAAGCAGGTGTTCCATTGTGGGTGTATTGCGTACAATGAATAATAAATTTATTTTGCTACACTCCGCGAACAACCAATGAATATGGGAATACCACTTAGTTCCCACAAAAATTAATAATCCCCTCTATACACGTTTCTCTCCATCATAATCATCATTACCCTTATTCGGCTCACTGCTGAGCTCGAGTCTCCTCTCAGAATGAGAGGGGTTATGCCAATAGTTCACCACGCTGCCACAATGCGGATTGGCAGACTTCACATACACACTCTCAGAAAATTCTCTGGTAGGCAGGTTTCCTCACTATGTTTTTCCTTCACCGTTTGAGACACGTGAAATTAAATTTCTTAAAATGCACAAGACTGAAAAGTTGGACGTGCATGCCCCGGACTGGACGGAATCAGAGGTCATATCCACTGGGCTATCAAGGCTCCTTTCTCTCCAAATCGGAGCATTGTAAGGGGATGTTGACTAGATAATATTGCAAAAGACAATATCGCAAGAATGAATTTTTAAATTTTAGTGCACCACAATAATAAAAGAATAAAAAAACAGTATAAAAGGCAACCTTATCGCTTAGTCGCTATCTCTTGCAGGCATCCTTGACAACAGGAAAACATGACGTCAACGTAATGTCGATATCCTGTATATTTTTTCTATTTTATATTGTCAATATTCTTTCATAGAATCTTAGTGGATCGCGCGTTAGTTGGTTGTTTGTTTTGTGCATAATAGCAAAATAAATTTATTTATTTCAACTTATTAAAATTAATTTCATAACATCACATATGAAAGCCTTGCTGTATTTTATAAGGTTCCATAGCCATCATAAGTGATCATTTTACAAGAATTTAATTTAAATCAAAAAGATTCTGGGAGGATTATTCACATGATTAAAAAACAATTTTTTTAATTGGTAGTTCATAGGATATTTTCTTTCTAATATATTAGTTTTTCTAATATATTATTATAATATTAGTCTAAGGATAAAGTTTCTACAGAACTTATTGTCTATGGAACCTTGACTTGATATTTGCCTTCACTTAATTTTGTTATTTCTTTGTGAATTTGTTGTTATGTTTATATCATTTACTTTGCCATCATATTATAAGAATAAAAAGAACAATGTTTCTGCGAATTTATATTCATGGAGATGTTTGTTATAATAAGTAGTTTATATATCTTAACTTAATGAATAGTGAAAGTACTAAATTCTATATTTTTGATAAATGTTAAGCAGCCCACACAGGTATAGTATGCGCGTTATCATCTGAGTCGTCCGGTCATAAAAGTCAAAAAAGATAGGAATGTGCAGCGCGCCTACCTGCGCACCCTAATTATCGATAAACGGCTACCTGCGCACGTGCTAATGATGAGTCAATAATGATTTGGACGATTCTGATTGGTCGGTTTCTAATGTAATTGCATTGCGTATTTTTTTTGCTATAAATGTGTTTACTGCAATTAAATAAATACATTCATGTGTTACTCGTTGCGCACTATGGATACTTTATTTTCTAACGTTGATCTGAAGAAATTACATGGCGATATTAGCCCTCAAGCTCGAACACTGATTCACAACGTATTCCTGTTTCTCAATGAATTGAAAAGTGATCCGAATAAAGTGGCTTCTCTAAATTTCAACAAACCACGTGAAATGGCCGCATTTGTTTGTGGTGTGAGCAGAGCGACAGTGGACCGAATCAAGACGGAAGTATCACAATCAGGCAGTACCTGTATACCAAGAACAAATTTTAAGAAACCACAAACCGTCACTAATATTGACGATTTAGACCATCTGGCAAATGAACGAGGTCATGAAGTAATAAGGCTCCCTCCATATCACTGTCAATATAACCCAATAGAATTAATTTGGGCACAAGTAAAGGGAGAAGTTGCGAAGAATAATAATACCTTCAAGATAGCAGATGTCGAAAATCACCTCCACCGAGCCATAGAAAATGTCACACGAGAAGACTGGGCCAAATGTGTTAGGCATGCCGAAGAACTTCAAAACAAAGATTTACAAAAAGCTCTAATTAGAGATCACGCGCCGCTTATAATAAATTTGGCAGAAGACGAAGATTCTGATGATGAAGACTCAGATGAAGATTAATTTTATTTAGTTAATAATTATATAATATGAAATATGTATTATATTAAATCAAATATTGTTAATTTTTTTAATTTTGTGAACAAGATACGATAATAAACTTTACTTATCGATAATATGTCTTTCATTGTTACACCCTTCACTAGACGGCTCCATAAGACCCATAAGTGCAAGCGAGATAGATATAGAGAAATGATTTATGGCCCTAAGACTCAGTTGTTAACGCGCGTACTATAGTTATTATGATAATATGTAAGGTTGGCCCACATAAAAATAATACTGTAATGTTGCAGGGGTATGACTTTAGGCAACCTTACGTAATGTTGCAAGGGTATGACTTTAGGCAACCTTACGTAATGTTGCAGGGGTATCACTTTAGACAACCTTACGTACTGTTGCAGGGGTATTACTATAGACAACTTTACGTAATGTTGCAGGAGTATGACTTTAGACAACCTTACGTAATGTTATAGGGGTTTGACTTTGGACAACCTTACGCAATGTTGCAGAGGTATGACTTTATACCTTACGTAATGTTGCAGGGGTATCACTTTAGACAACTTAACCCTACATTACATATTCTCAATAATATTGAGAATGTTATTAACTGTGTGTGGACACCCTTAAACAATATGGGATCACATAGATTTAGACAATAAATTACTATAAAGAAATAAAATCGACTTCATATCAATGTGCACAAAATAATCATGTAATATTTATAATGTGCACTATATCGTTTATATTTATTTAAATTTTGAAAGTATATAATTGTTGATAATATTTTTTACTAAATTGATATTTTTATATGGTTAGTAAAATTAATGATGTGCCTATCATTGTGCATTTTAGTAATAAGGTCAAATGTAATTATTATCCGTTATTTGTGTAATGACATTCGACATTTATTTGTTATATTAATATCACAGATCAGTGATATAGTACATAATATTATTAATATTTTGTTGTGTATATTACTTCTAACATTTGCCTTTGGTCAATATACTTGAATATTTTACAAACACATGCCTTTCTTAATCCGAACCCCACAGAAGCAGGTACAGTGAACTGAACCTATCTTTGTCATATTTTGGGAAATAGCTAGGTATACCCATAGATGCGTTATGGATAATAATTGCATACAGTAAAATAATAAACTGAATTAATTGGTAAAAATTAATTGGTACTTTAACACAAAAAATCACTTAAAAAGAGCATCAACTATGTAGAGGAAATATCAAAAATATACTTAGAGGTACATTTATCCGCCCTCTTTAATATGACGCGAGTATATTAAATTCGATCGATATATTGTAGGAGTACATTTTTAGGTAGGTACTACTAACAAAAAATACGATAGGTAGGTCCTTAGATAACATCGTACGGTATCCTCTTCAAGCGAGGTTTTCTTTAATGAGATTATTGATTTTCAGGTTTTCACTTTTCATTGTAGTAATAAGGTCCAGAATCGCAGCAAAAATAATAATTAGGTATGATGTCGAGAAATTCGTAATTGTAGCTCGGAGTGGACAACGACCAAGTTAAGAGTCTTATAGTCTTTAGTTAGAAATCTTTCTGATTTTAAAAAAGAAAGTAGGTACATTAGGTTTGAGTATAAGTAGGTACCTATTTCAATGTAATAGACTTAACGGTTTTAATAAGACCTTGATTACGTTCACGCTTTCACAGACAGACAGACAATTTTTTCTTTTTTTTTATTCTATGACAAGTTAACCCTTGACTGCAATCCCTGATGATAAGTGATTATGCAATCTAAAATGGAAGCGGGCTTACTTGCAAGAGGTATAAGATTATTCTACCTACACCTCTAACAATTTTTACGCGGCATTGTACCATAATGCTATAGCTTGGCAAATTCGTTCGTAACACGCCCGATGGTCCGAGCGGGCCTGGAGGGGGGTAGCGATGTCTAGCGCGCACGGTGTCATACCCGCGCAGTCCTGCCCCGCACCTTCGACTTCACATCCGTGCAGTCCTCCCCCCCTGTCGCCCGCATATCATGGGAGCGTAATCAACGAGCTTGCCAAGCAAGTAGAGTGGCAACCACTGCCGAAGCAAATTTCGGGTGTCCCTTGAAACTTGAGAGGTGTCAAGGGACACCCGGATGGTACGAAGTTCGCTATCGCAATCGTTGTCGCAATAGCTATCGCTATAGCTACCATCGCTATCCTGGAGCTCACCTGCTGTCTTTAGGTCACGGCTTACAACTATAGCAAAAACATTACCCTCCTTACGCAGTCGAGTAAAAAGTGTCGGTTCAACTTTTGGTCTTAATTTATTCCGTCTAGTCTCCTTTCGCAACGCGCGATAATGAACTTCGGTCCAATAAATCCGAAACTGATCCGTGCTGGGAATCGAACCCAGGACGTCTGTCGAAACCACAGCACTACTAAGTGCGTCAGAGAGGTTGTCAATAGCAGTTCTGGATTAGCCTATAAACTGTGTATGCAATTGCTTAGACCATATCTAGGGGGACACCAGAGACGATCGAGAAAAAAAATGAAACTCCTTTGAAAAGTCCAAAAAACGTTAAATCATGTTCAATTATCATCATAGTGCCAACCCTATCTAGCATGGGATAAGTGCCGGAGGAACAAAACATAGGTACATATTGTACCTGCGACATAGGTATTTTTTTTTATTTATTCTATGGATGTCCACAGGGGAAGATTGTTTAGGGCATCAAGTTACCTTAATCCGGCACTGGTCAGCAGTGGCGGATTTACCGGTTGTCTGAGCTGGAGCCTAGGGCGGCAGGTTTTGCGGGGCGGCAAATTTGGCCCTAAAGATTTTGTCTAGCAGAAATAAAAAAAGGCACCTCAAAAAGGATATAGAAAAACTGAGTATTGAAAATTTAACTAATATTCCAGTATTGTACGTAACTAGTGTACATATAGTAAAATACTATGCGTAACACTTTATCATCATCTGTACTAAACTATTCTAACCTGAATACTTTCATCTGTCTTTATTTAGGGAAAGGGAATTTCAGTGGTCAGTAGGAGGCAAACATTCAACAGCCTACTGGCGGTAAGTCTGTAAATCCGCCACTGTTGTTCAGTAGTAACAACAAAGTGATTTATTATCTGAGTGTTGTGAACTGCTGAATAAGATAATGCTATGACTATTGGGGACTCTTTATAACGTACTACCATACAACTCCACATCTGGCTATTGCACTTACCTATGTTAAGAGGCTGCCAAACTTTCAGCCTTCATGAAAATATGACTGGCTAACGCAGGATCTCATTCTAGAGGGGTAATATAATAGTACGATAAAACGACGAGATTTTTTATTGTCGATATTTCGACCCAGTTGCATGGATCGTGGTCACGACGGGACTGAAGTTGCGAGATGAGAAGTGAAGTCAGCTGTTAGGGGCAGAATCGATCTACCCTCTTTCTTGTTCTTTTTCTATGTACCCGTGTGTATGTACCCGTTTAAATAACATTCATAATGATCAACCACGAAATAAGTTTAAAATCATTAATATAATAGTGCCAACGCCATAGTATGGGGTAGCAAGTAGTTCCGTGCTGACCCCGAGTAAAGGGGAGCTCATTTAAAAAAAAAGCAACTTAGGTTTAGCTCCAAACTATTGACCTTAACCACGTGTGTTGGCAATCTGAATGATGGTATGCATATCGCGACCACACACGATTAGTTATAACGGCTGTCGTTAGCGCTGCAGGCACGTGGACTAATTGGATGGTGAGTGGCTAGCATTAGGGTGAACAAATAGAAGGCATATATTTTTTGTGAATATTTTCTTTATTAAAACCTGGACTTCTCGGAAAAGTAATTATCCTGAAAATTGATAAACGCTATAGAAAAATTAATAATGTTTTACTGTTGTTTTAGTTGAGGATTGAGTTCTTACTCTCTAAAGGTATACGCGTACCTAAGGTATCTAATCTAGTAAGAATTCTTCTATTATAGTAGTATGTAGTAGTTCTTCTATTATAATAGTAAGAATTTTCAATAAGATTTCTGGTTAACCTTAACTTTTCTTGAATAAAATAGAAATATAGTACACAAAAGATTCCCTAAAGGGCATTTTTATTATAAGTAGATAGGTTGGTGGGAGGCTTCGGCCGTGGCTAGTTACCACCCTACCGACGAAGACGTACTTACCGCCAAGCGATTTAGCGTCCCGGTACGATGGTAGCCCGCTTCCATCTTAGATTGCATTGTCACCTACCATCAGGTGAGATTACAATCTCACCTCATGGCAAGTTAGCCCTTGACTTGACTAACTTGTAGAAAAAAAAGTTCTTATTTTCTTTGTTACAAACAACCGAAACTACTTATCAACCTACTTTTAAAAGTATTTTTGAGGAAACCCTATTATATACTGTTTTCTTAACGCTTGGCACGATCCTAAAACACCACCAAAATCATAAAAACTTTTAATGTTAGTCCGGGATAATGCAAATCTCTGGAACGGCTCAACCGATTTTAATGGAACACCGGGAGAGAGAGGAGTTTATTAAACACCATGTAAGCAAGCTACATTTTACCACGGAATTTCCCTGGGATTGTTTCCCGTCGGATTAGTGAAAAACTGATTTTTACTCTGACGAAGTCCCAGGCGTATGTTGGTTGGATATGGATCAGAATCATAACAAAAACAGTCAGGTTAAAACTTTTTTACATTAATAATATAGGTACTTATTTAATTACATTTACAATAACATATACACATTTGAATACACAATGCCCAAGTATATCTACTAACTCGCTACAAATATTCGCTATAGTGAGTAGTGGGACGGTCTATATAATATAGATATCTACCTACCTAGACGCAGTAAACCGTAGGTATATAGCTTACGGGACAGGAATTCTAAATCATCAATTACATCAATTGTTTAGGCCACTACATTTTGCCGATGGACGTTGGGGTCCTAATAAGCTGCTGGAATGGCGAACTCGCAGGTGCTCGCCGATACCATGCGGATTGCAGGGAACATGTCTGCAGGTGGTTTAAAAATCAAAATCGTGTTGTTATGTCGTCGGTATCCTCCGATTCCAACGTTGATTGTAGATCTTGGTGCCCAAAAAACGTTCTTTACGATACTGACGATGACAAAACGAACGACATTGCTTCCCAGGCAACACAAACATAAGCTACACAGCGTCTTCGCCGGCGAAGACGAGGTCCTCGATATCTGACGTCACCCAGACGTGGGCTTTAAACTCACAATATCGGGGGCGTCCGGACTGATACACTCAAGTCAAAATACCCTTCCCGAACGGCCCTCTAAGTCGAGGACCAAGTCTCAGATGACGCTCTTAGATAGTCGTTCTGCCCATCTACTCTCGCCCAAACCCCCCGATGACGCCGCTGAGGTCCCATTAAGGAGCCAACGGCACTTACACGATCAGAAAAAAAATGTCGTTAGGAAGTATAAGTCCAGCAGTTGATATCCATCGGCTGATGATGATTAATAGTAGGCACGCCAAATAATCCGCATAATTAAACACGTTCACTCTCCGTCGGCTGGGATATTAATGTGACGTCACCCATAGGGTAACTCTCCGTTCTTTGTCCGTAAGCTTTCTTCGCCCGCTCCCTCGCAGTCCCGCAGCACAGCCGCTTCAGCACGCACGCGTAGCACATCAGCAAGGAGAGCATCAGCAGTAAGCCAATCACTACTGTCACCACTAACAGTATGCGTAGCTCGCCGTTTGCTTCGACGCCATTTGAGTTGCGGTTCATCTTGATTTCGGAAGGATCTTCATCTGAAACAATAAAAAAGAATTCGATACAATATCTATTTTTAATCTATAGGCACTAATATTATACACAGGAAGTATTTTTTGTTTGTTTGGGCGGTTACAGCGTAAATTTTCCGAAACTACAGCCAATTTGGTTTTTATTAACAACCTATTAAAATAACCATCAATTAACTGAGAAATGTCATCTACCTACTGTGTGATATCCACGAAGAGGCGTCAGTACCTAGGCACCGCATGACATTTGTTACATAGAATCTCAATTTCGTATATAATTATGTCAACTAACTTATATCAAAGTTAGTAAATTAGGCTGGTGGATGTATTTTAAACATTTTTTCATCAACATTAGTGCTACATTATCATAATACATAGTAACGTAGTCTTTATGTTATGTAGTAGTCTAGTACGTAGTCTATATGTAGGTAGTACTCCCGCATTCCAATGGGAATTGGAAGTACGCGAGTAAAACCGCGGGGCATCTGCTGGGTTTTTTCTCCAATAAAGAGAAAGGTCTATCATGGGGCATTAAAATATGCTGATAAATTGTCTGTGATGTTAAGCCAACTATGTTTTCTGAAGTGTTTAGAGTTTCAGTTTCAGGTACCTACGTAAGATCACGATATCAACACACAAACGACCTTTTTTATAATTGAGGTCTGACTATCTGTATGTCCGCTTGTCCGGGCTAATATTTGCAACGGCTTAACCGATTTTAATGAAACTTTCATTTCACTGGAAGATAGAGGTTATTGATCTACTTTTTATGTCGAAAAAAACCCAGGTTCCCGTGTGATTCGTGTATCTATGTTGTGGAAAAGCTCTGGAACTACTGAACCGATTAGGAAAATATTTCACTGTTGGGATGCTACCCCATACCCGAGTGCTACAGGCTATATTTTATCCCTTATTCCTACGGGAACGGGAACCGCGTGGCTTCTAATAGTTATTTAATAAGATGAATTCAGTTTTAGCTCTGTCTACCTAAGTGCAGCGCCAGAAAAAGTAAACATATCGTAGACATATCTATCTTTTTTTTCTATCTATCTATACATATGTTAACATATAAAGCCATCAAATTATATGAGCGAAGGAGTGTAAAATGTAGATAGATGTCTATATTTTCTTTCAATTATATTTCACTAACGGACGGAGAAATTTGTTTGAGCTTTCATACTACTGAAATTGTTTTCAAATCCAAATCCTGTAAAGTACCTATCCTGTAATGTATTTCTGAAAAGTACCTATAGTAAATAGTGGGTAGGATTTAGGAACTAACTAGTACTAGTACTATAAAAACTAGAACTAGTACTATAAAAAGCACGGACTACAAAAAGTCTACACTGAAGGCCTACACCAATCTATTCACAGCGCCGTTGCCGTGGTAAATATTTGTTGATATACCTAAGTAGAAACACTTTAATCGGGAGAGCGCGGCGTAGTAGTTTATTTACGTTTCGGTTTTATTTCATTTACGATCCAAGCTCGCACCTACGTGATACCAGATAAGCTAGCCACTCACCATCCAATAAACCCACATGCCTGCAGTTCAGCGCTAACGGCTTAAAGTCCGCTAAAACCGTGTTTTGGTCGCGATCGGCATGATGTCATACACATCGCGACCAACACACGATCAGTTTTATCGGAAGTTAAGCCGTTAGCTGTTGCCGTTGCCGGCATGTGAGCTTACTTGATTGTCAGTGGCTGACATTAGTATTAGCAATGAATAAACGGTGATTTGACCTTGTTAAATGTGGGTTAAAACTATTTATAGGTAGATACATTTTGCATTGGACTATTGGTCCCTGAGCTAAGAGAAAAATTTCATGACCAATATCTTCCCCGGTTACATTTTAGAATGCTTGAGAATGTTGTGTTAACTTAGTTAAAGTTCGAGGGTGGATTTAAGAGGCGTTCCATATAAAGAATTTTTTTCATTAATTTTTTTCCGATTGATAATGAATCAAATTATGTTTATCCGAATAATTTAAAGAAAAATATTCAGCTGAAATGGTTCGTAATTTAGCTGGTGACATTAATATAAACAAAAAAAAAACAGTTAGTTCTCGATTGAAAATTCTTTTTAAATTAAGTATATTAGTTAAAATAACTACTGATAATGTTTCTATTTCAGAAATATTTCGGCGTTTATTTTTCCTTTGAATTTTTTTAGTTTTAATTAGCTACAGTGCTCAATCAAAAGCATCAACTCCTGCAAAATTATTTTAAGGCACGGATAGGAATCAATCAGAAATAGGATGGCCGTAATTGCTTTACCGCAAGGTGAATACTGTTCCCTCAGCTTCAGTTTGCGGTATTGCGTAACATTTCCTTATGTTTACTTTTCTACATCAAAGGGTTAATTGAAATTAATTTTCAGTACATATAAATAAAATTGAAGTGTCTGCCTGTGATTTCAATATAAGTATGTTTTTCAAGAACTTATATATAGGTTAGTTACTCCCATGATAACAAAACACAATCAAGCTTTTTTAAAATATTTGTATGTCTGTCTGTCCACGCAAACCACGCAAAACCTGAAAGCTATATAATTTCGAACCGTCACTATATTAATCAAGATTTATAAGGTTTCCTTTTACACTTGATTCTGTGATTTTATATATTTACGTACTAACTTAACAACCTAATTAAATCGACTATAAAATGTCGTTCCATTTTATCCGCTGGAGGTGCACTTAAACAATTTCCCCACAAGGAATTGTGTTACATCTAGTCTGATTATCTAAAATGAAATCTAGCTATTATTGCGAAAATTACAGCTACTACCAAAGTAATCAGGATAAAATACTACGAAATTATTATTTAAGTACATACTTTAGTTGACATTTTTTTTCTGATTGAGCATTTAAAATTTCCTCAAAGAATCGTAGCAGCGAAAAGGTTTTAACCCTTAACCAAGTGCGGTCTCAGAGACTGCAACGATTTAACAAAATATTTTTTTTTTTTTCGAAAATTACGCGGCATTTCGCGGAGCCCGTCCATGGACCTTTTCTACACATTGAACTGTAATGCGCTTACACTCGGAGTAATACACGTGCACGCTTTGGATAGTAAAATTGTTTCGCCAGCGGTCCCTAAGACCGCACGTTTTTTGCTTGAAGATTGAATTAAAGGAAAGGTGGTTATGGGTTAAATTAGCGCAGAAGTTATATGATATAAGTCCTAGGGCTCGAAGATCAGAGTCAGACGAAACGTCTTGCGTGAGACTCTGAACAAGGTTTACGCTAGAACGATTGTGATATCTCCACGCTTGTGTTGTAAAGAGTAAACCTACTTACCTACGTTAAGCTGTGGTCTACGGTCGCAGGTTATTTATTTACGGACTTTTTTGGCAACCTTTTCTCACCATAGTGGGCCTGAGTTCGATTCCCAGCTCAAGTAAATTTCAGCTTTTATATTTTTAAATGGAGTTCGCAGTCAAGAGCTGACATTGATTAAAAAAAATAAAAATCATAAATTTATTATGATACCAGCTAACAAGTCTGAAACAACTCTCCATTTTTCCAATATTATACCAAATAACAACGCCACACAATTTTACATGCCTTGAGGCAAACCGAGCGTAATACCAAACAAACAAATTCCACATGTCGAGATGAACCAGACGAAAATAAAATTATAACATTTTCGCATTTATTACATACCTAATAGACGCTGTTACAGTAATCAAAATTCAACCTTATATCAATATGAAAAATATGATCAATGATTTTTCCATCAGCTTCAGGATTTAAACTTGGTATGTACTTGTACATACCTATAGTCCACGGTCTCAGCCCCCCTAGCCAAGTGGCACGGCGATACTTCTTCTACGATCGCTGACGCTTCGAAAACTAGAAAAATGTATGGGAATGACAGATCTTGATCAAGTCACCTGTCGATAGCAAATGTCATTCCCATACATCTAACTAATAGTAAATGCGAAAATTATTTTGTTTGTCTGTCTGTTACACACAGCTTAACCGCTGAACCGATTTGGATGGTATTTAGTATAGAGATAAATTGGATTTTGGAGTAGAACATATTCTCATATTCCCGGGAAATTCCATGGTTCCTCCGGAATTTTACGCGAACGGCGTCCGCTAGTAATCCATACTGAGGCTACGGTGTTTATTTTTTGGAATCACACTAAAAAATCCATGGTTCCAGCGGGATTCGTGAAAAACTGATTTGCACGCGGACGAAGTCGCGGGCGTCCGCTAGTAGATAATAAAGGCAAAGGGCCTATCTAACTATGATTTTCTAGCTAGCTATTGAGCATTCAGCTCAATATTGGAAAACGTCCCTATAATCCTGATAAGCATCAAATCAACATTTCAGCGGAATCGATGCGTCTATTTGAACGGACGCGAGACACAAAGTTGAAACAATCTGAGGGCACACTGTCATGACCTCTCTTTGGGAGAAATGGACTTTAATTTCCATCGTAGATCTAATGTAAGCGGTCTCACATATTTACTGATGTTAGGCGCACTGGTGAATAGATCGAGAAAATTAATAAAATTAAAAGGAGAATGGCGAGGTTGCATGTAATTTGGGACTAGCAGATAGTAGTAGCGTACATAATGGAAATCCATAAATAGGTGTTAATCGGGATTAAACTAAGAAAAAATTAAATGGTAACCAATCTTGAAAAGCCGGTAGAAAAGAGATATACCTTAAAATTAGAAGGTATATCTATCTATGCATACGAATAAATGTGAATTTTTTTATAAATACTACAGGGCGTTTCGGTCTCAGGCAACAAGTAGAACAATTTTACTGTTATAAGTATAGAAGTAATCTTGATTCCCGTTCTGTAAAATCTCAATGTTTTTTTACAAGCATCTTATAAAATAATAGTTTTAATTAATACAAGTGTACGACACTTCTGAGTGTGAAGCCCACTTTCGCCATCCTCCTTTGGAAAACCCCCGAAGGTCATGAAATCAAGTCATCAATATTCTCTTTCTGTGCGCTTTCATTTGAGACCCCACTCGAGTATATTTGCTGACATCCGTAAGGTTAGTAACATTCTACATAGGTTAAGTCACTGTCATATTAATTTTAAGCGACCATTTTTTTGTCTTTTGTAAGAAATCTTTAGCCTTCATTTGGGCCCCTCAACTAAGTTTGATACAAGGCATGCTACGCCACTGATCTGACCAAAGTAGGTATAGTTCGTATTTTTTATTTGCCATAGAGTACCTATATGCCTACGAGTACCTAGACACTAAGCACTTAACGTAGATTTTGGCAATGGTAAATATGTAAATCAAACATTGTATAAACCATAGACAGTGGGTTATAACATAGCAGAGAATAAATATTTACCAGATTTTATAAATAAATGATTAAATTAACTGGCAAGCGTATTGTTTATGCCTATATTTATCCGCCTATCTAGTTAATCATCAGCTAACTGCTGCGTTGCTCAGTTACTATCATTACGAGTAGCATAAACTACTTTATCATTTGAAACCACTAACCGATCAATACAAAATTTACCTGTACTGTACTAAATACTGATTATTTACAGTATGGACTGATAGCCTGCGGTAGCCACACACACCTCATTCCTTATCTCGTTGTATCTTCAAAGGCCACTACGGTCCAATCTCCATAGGTACTTGACTATCGTACTTACTGTGAAAAATATCATATTTTTTTCATTTAATTTTTTTTTATATTTTAATTTTTAAATATTCTTCTGATAGTACGAGCCAAAATGATATCGGCCATGATGGTCCATATTTTATCTGTGTCATGGCTCATGACGTCAAGTAAAACCCGTAAACACTAAACCGTAATACATACTCACTGAGAGAACCAAAAAATTGGACATGCTTTAATTTGACCTTATTCCTTTAGTAACAACAAATAACATCGTGACGTCATAAAATTAACGAGAGCGTTTTTGACGTTTGAAAATTAAAAAAAAATACAAAATTTTAAATTAAGTTCTATAAGAAATCCTTAACTTATGTTAATTAATATATTTCGGTCCCTTGTTCCATGTTCTATACAAAATTAATATTGTTTACATTAAGTTTGATATGAGTCAACATAGACAGGTAATACCTTTCTTAACCTCAATACTAGGTACTAATTAATGTTGTTATAGTAATGTCTTTGATTATACTACAGCTGAAATATAAAACTCTGAATAAGAGCCTGTGTTGAGTGAACCTCCCTCGTTTAACAAATTTATCAAAGCTAAAAGTTTATCATCTCAAGCTCCTACAATAAGCAAGTATGATAGGCAATCATGGAGTTTGGACAGGTAGTTTGGCTTTAGAAGGTAGAAATTCTAAAGGTCCAGACGAAAGTCAAACTGTATCGGTATCTATAGCTAATAAAAGTATAATTTTCATTATACTTTACATAACATTAAAACCATATACAATATAGAAATTGTTCTAAAATATCGCACAGGTTATTTCATTAACTTATATTCGAACAGTATGTAGCCCCCCGGGAAAGCAGGAATTCCGCGCAGTTCAAGTTGCGGGCGATGTGTCAAAATATAAAAAAAAATTTCATTCTACCTACCTACCGTAATGAAATTAAATTCTCTTGAATTTGTCGGTTTTGCCATGTTAATCGTTTTCCTCGATACAAGCACTATCTATCACAAAAATAATGTTTTAATTCGAACCAGTTGTTTGTGAGCTTAGCCAAACAAACAAACACAAACTTTTCAGCTTCTTACTATACAAGTAAGTATAGATTAAATAGTTTTTTGTTAGAGATCCGTGATAGCCCAGTAAATATGACCTCTGTCTCCAAAACATCGTGAGGAAACCTGCATACCTGAGAATTTTCTCAATTTTTTACGTGTGTAAAGTCTGCAAATCCGCTTTGGGCCAGCGTGGTGGAGTAGTGAGTGAGAAATGTTCTGGGCAAGTGCGAAAATTTCCCCGCGTTTCCATTGAAAGTTTAGGGGTTTAAGTCCAACATAACCTCCTCATTGTGCTAAGGTAACCAGGATGGTTTTCAGACATTAACAAAATGCGTGACTCACTAAAATTACTTAACTATTGTTTTTCTTAAAAGGCATGGAATCAGCATTTTCTATGTTTTGCGCTAAAAATCGTATGAAAATCCGTACCTACAGTAGTTTCAGAGATTCTTCCGAACGAGAACAGAGCGAACGCAAGTAAAAATGACAAGCGTGTCAAAATGACAAGCGTGTCAAGCCAAAGATGCAAATTCATTTTCAGAAAGCGTGTTCAAAGTGTGTTTCCTTGCAAATGTGTTATAAAACGTCATACGACATACGTGCGGTTTGATAATTTACAGCCTCTTCTTCCATACTAGCTCTCGCCTTCGGTAAACTTTAAAGTGAGTGAATAACTAAAGTTTTACTTTAGTTATTCACTCAGGTGTATGGTAAAAATAGATGTTGGTCAATTCTCAGACCTACGATATACACACAAAATTTCATAAAAATTTGTCCAGCTGCTTCACACGAGAATTTAAATATTATATTGATTGGGGATGTCGAAGTATTGAAAAAGTTTAATCTTCTTTTAATAAGTACTTTGAGAATATTTGATAAGAAAAATATTTAAATAACTATGCATTTTATGAATTCTTTCAACTGTTGTAAGAGTTGCAAATCCATGTATTTGCGCTTCGAAGAGTGAACTTTGAAAATACCGAATGCTGGAAAATAAAACTCATTAAACTTTCATGAATTTTCCATAGGGCGATACAAACGACCTAGCGCAGGTTACCTACAGTAAGTCGACACTTAACAAACACAAAAGTATAAGTTTATACACTATACATATGTATAGTGTATAAACTATATATATACACTATATATACACTATATACGCTATGCTACGGTCATGTAATTTTCCTGAGTAGGAACTTCAGGGTCGATGTGCCGCCACTCCTAGCTTTCTTCATAAGTCGACAGGTACAAGTTTCATGGTTAACTATGGTTACAAAAACATCCTAACATACAAAAATATCCTATCATCATGATCATTTGAATGCCCGTTACCAGCAGAAGCCTCTCTCGAGCGGATTTGGAGTTTACACCCACCACGTTGACCCAATGGAGAGCTTATTTAATACAATGCAATGTTAGACTATAAAAATCACTATCAGATGTTAGGTTCATGAAAATGGCTGAGAAGGACTGCTTACAAGCTTACAGATGCACGAGAGTGTATCACCGCCCACTGTCGAACTCCGGGCTAATATAGAAAATTTCTTGGAAGAGTGAGTAGCTCAATATTTTCCGATCAAGGACTAGAACTTTTTTTATTTTTATTCTTTACAAGAGAACGAGAACAGAGCGAACGCAGCAGGGTACTTCAATTATTAAATTGTAGTGATAGGATACTGAACAAATTCCTAAGAGACTCAGTTGGACGCCATTCCGAAGTAGAGTGCACGATTAATTGCATTTACACAGAGTTCTACTGTGGCTTTACTTTGCACGGAAAAGCAATACGCTGTTTCAAGATGTAATATTTTTTATAACACTTTTACTCGTAAAGTATCTCTTATTTCAACAATTTCAATATTGTAATGTATCTCATTAGCCACATGTGCCGTAATGTAAAGTAAAATGCACGTGTGCTGTAATGTAATATAAAACCTTTGCATTTGCCTAAAAAAACGCTGGTGCTCGGTATCTGTGTAAAAATGACAAGCGTGTCAAAATGTCATCATATGGAAAACAGCCAAAGATGCAAATTCATTTTCAGAAAGCGTGTTCAAAGTGTGTTTCCTTGCAAATGTGTTATAAAACGTCATACGACATACGTGCGGTTTGATAATTTACAGCCTCTTCTTCCATACTAGCTCTCGCCTTCGGTAAACTTTAAAGTGAGTGAATAACTAAAGTTTTACTTTAGTTATTCACTCAGGTGTATGGTAAAAATAGATGTTGGTCAATTCTCAGACCTACGATATACACACAAAATTTCATAAAAATTTGTCCAGCTGCTTCACACGAGAATTTAAATATTATATTGATTGGGGATGTCGAAGTATTGAAAAAGTTTAATCTTCTTTTAATAAGTACTTTGAGAATATTTGATAAGAAAAATATTTAAATAACTATGCATTTTATGAATTCTTTCAACTGTTGTAAGAGTTGCAAATCCATGTATTTGCGCTTCGAAGAGTGCCCTGGATTTCTTGAAAGCTCTTAAAGCAGTCTCCTAGTTCGCGTCGTCCTATTCATTCCAATTGAATTGTTCGATGAACAGATCGTATTCCCAATAATATACTGTTCATTGTAAAGGTGAATGAAATTAGGTACTGGAAATGGAAATTCCGATGAAAATAAAATGAATGAAAGGAGTTGTCCCTATAGTAATAAAGAAAATTCCTTTAGATCTCTCGTTACCGTTGCGTTTAATTAAAAATTCCTTTTGCAATAAGAAGCTACTTTGATCTAATTGAAATCTCATATCAGATTCCAGAAATATTAAAATCAACATTATATTAAAATCCAACGGGTGTTCCACTTAGCCAAGTTATTGGTATTTATTAGGTAGGTACTTACTACCGGTCCCTTGCGAGTTCTTCAGCGAAAAAATTGGTGAAAATTAAATGAAATAATGGCGTGAGCCTTTATTTTTATATTTTTACGATAGCCAAAGTACCAATCACCGTGAATATAAATTGAACTTTTTGACACCGTTGAACGTTTTACCCCATAGAAACACCTCTATATATCTAGTTTACGGTTGAAGGTCTGGAGTCTGGACTTGCTTGCTATAGTCGGAAGCAATCTTTATAACGTTTCCGAACATCGTGCGTTAAGCTGCGCATTAAAAGATTGAAGGTATCCGCGGTAACGTATGGGGGCGGCTTCAGGGTATTGCCCGACATCGCCACATGCGTCCAGACTTTATCTGGCTGGTGGGAGGCTTCGGCCGAAGCTAGTTACCGTACGTAGTTAGTTAGTTACCCTACCGACAAAGACTAACCGCCAAGCGATTTAGCGTTCCGGTACGATGTCGTGTAGAAACCGAAAAGTAGTGTGGATCCTACTCCTAACAAGTTAGCCTGCTTCCATCTTAGATTGCATCATCACTTACCATCAGGTGAGATTGTACTCAAGGGCCAACTTGTAAAGAATAAAATAAAATAAAAAAAGAGTATGACCTGCGCGTAGCGACTATCGGATTTCGAAGACGTCATAAAGATATCATTCGACTATACCTTCCTAAGCTACCACGGTTCAAACTCTATAAGTTATTGGCTATCAAACTTACCTATGGGCAATAAGCTTATATATGGGCTTAAGCATGGGCTGACAAACTTTCAGCCTTTATAAAATGAGGCAAGTCTGGCTATCGTAGACTTTCTTTCTATTTCTATTCATTATACCTGTAAATATCAAAACAATAGCGCATGCCCACGACTTCGACCTCCTTAATTCGGCCCTGTCACAAAATTTATTCTTAGCGGATGTTTGCTTACTATATACTGCCTCTCTGCCAAATTTTATCTTTGTATGTCAAGCGATTTTCGTGATAATACTGTCGTGAGTTTGTATCCTACTTCTATAGTATACTTTTCTATCTTGTTACTAGTTTTTTCTTTTTATGTTGCTGTGTACAAATATAGCGTTAATAAATAAATAAGTCATAAAAATTTCACTAACTTATTACGTTCCTTACGGAAGTAATTTATGTTTAACTCAACTTTGAAAATACCGAATGCTGGAAAATAAAACTCATTAAACTTTCATGAATTTTCCATAGGGCGATACAAACGACCTAGCGCAGGTTACCTACAGTAAGTCGACACTTAACAAACACAGATGTATATATACACTATACAATAAACATGCATGCTACGGTCATGTAATTTTCCTGAGTAGGAACTTCAGGGTCGATGGGCCGCCACTCCTAGCTTTCTTCGTAAGTCGACAGGTACAAGTTTCATGGTTAACTATGGTTACAAAAACATCATAACATACAAAAATATCCTATCATTATGATCATTTGAATGCCCATTACCATCAGAAGCCTCTCTCGAGCGGATTTGGAGTTTACACCCACCACGTTGACCCAATGGAGAGCTTATTTAATAATGTTCGATTCTATTAAAATCTACTACTACTATCAGATGTCAGGTTAATGAAAATGGCTGAGAAGGACTGCTTAACAAGCTTTCTTTCTCTCTCTCTCTCTTTTATCACCGCTCACCGTCGAACTCCGGGCTAATATAGAAACTTGGAAGAGTGAGTAGCTCAATATTTTCCGATCAAGGACTAGAACCCAGATAATATACTCGTACGTTAAACAACTGATAATTCCTAATATTGTTATAGTACACTGCGGTGTTACTCACGCAAAATAAGTATGTGGTTAGTATTCTACTAGACTGCAAGTTGACCACTCGATGATAGCTCGCTGTTGGCAACTACTACTTGCGATTGATTACTCGGAAATTCGTTGAACACGCGAGGATCACTGGTGACAACCCGGTGTCCATCCGTGGTCCACCTGCCGACTACAAGTAGACGCCTAGGTGCGAGGCGGTGCGGATCAAGTCCCGGGTGGCATTAATGAGCTACGACCTTTAGGGAACTTTCATTCAGAAATAAATTGATGTTTCCGAGGTATTGAACAAAACCAATACACTATAAGCGGAAGCTTAGGGCTAGTTAGTATAAATATATTATGTACCTATCTAATTGAATCCTCAATTGATTTTACTTACAAATCCTTACCTCATGTTCTTCATTGTTGGAGCTATAAATAAATCCAGCGGGTATAAAACTGCACTCAATACAATTTTGCCACCAAAATTATATTACGTCTTCTAGGTACGAAACTTTGCGCCACCGATAAACTTTTAAGATAAATCTAATAATTTATTTACGATAGTCACATTAAAATTAATAGTAGAACTTATTAAAAATGTATATCAGATAGAACTTGTCCATATGAAACTTCATAATACTTCAAAAAGAACAAAACAAATATATGAAATAGTTGTAGAGAGAGAGCTTATACGTCCACTCTCTAACAGTTTTGAAATATTACTGATCCACCTACGTCCCTATGGATACATGTACCAATACTCTACGCAGACCGTAATAGAGTCTCCTTCAGTGGCATTTACCGGGAAACGCTTTTCATTTCAGCTTTCCGACCACAGTAAATTAAATATCCCAATAGACATAAAGCACTGGATTGCAAACAATACGATATGTTTAGTTGCGTCTCGTAAAAAAGTTTTATATCACTGTAAATGCCTCGAACGGAATCATAAAGAACCAGTAGTTTATAGAAGGAGACGAGAATAAACTTTCGCTACAGTTTGAAAAGCCTTTTATGAAAGTTGTATTGTGCATTTTCAGTTTGATTGTCCCTTTGAGTAGTGGTGGATTCAAGTGGATATTGAAAACTTTATGGCTTCATATCCTACGTAGATAGTTATTGTTTATGAACGTATTACGTTTTATGAAAGAAAAATTTCACAATGAGCAATGAGATTTTCTAAATAATCATACTAGATACACACCATGCGATTCATTATACACCTCTTTTTTGAAAGGCTGTCAGCCAATATGGTTTGACGGCCTCCGTGGCGCAGTGGTATGCGCTTAGTGGACTTACAAGACGGAGGTCCTGGGTTCGATCCCCAGCTGGACCGATAGAGGTTTTCTTAATTGGTCCAGGTTTGGCTGGTTACCACCATATCGACAAAGACGTACCGCCAAGTGATTTAGCGTTCAGGTACGACGTCGTGTAGAAACCGAAAGGGATGTGTGGATTTCATCCTCCTAGTTAGCCCGATTCCATCTTAGATTGCATCATCACTTACCATCAGATGAGATTGTAGTCAAGGGCTAACTTGTAAAGAATAAAAAAAAGAATGGTCGTACTAAAGGTAAGTAGTGAATGATGGAGTTTGGACTGTGGTGGGTTTGGAAGGCAGCAGATTTCAAGGGGTCAGACCCTCAACCGTTCAAGTATAAAATGTAATATTTTTATATTTTCTCGACGACAACATGAGTGATATTTCTATTATATTAGCCCGCCAACCCGCATTGGATCGGCGTGATGATTATGAGGAAAAACTAATATAGCAAAACCCTTTAATTGGAGTCGTATCATAATCGTATTCGACTCACTGTTGAGCACGAGTCTCCTCTCGTGCTCAACAGTGGTAATTGTCAACGCCTGCCAATCCGCATTTTGCCAGTGTGGTTGATTATTAGCATAGAGAATTAATAAAATTCACAGGTATGCGTAGAGAATTAAGAAGCTGATGTCCTTAAGTTTTCCTAAACCGAAGAAATCGCTACTTAGAAATAAGGCCTCAGTGTATGCTGATCTCTTTTTAATATGTTTTTATTTCACTTGTATTTGGCTTTGTAGTGTGCAAATAAAGTATATCTATCTATCTATATTAACTATAAGAGTAGAAGAATTTCTCGGATAAATATATTAGATTCTAATAAGTAAACATAAAAATGTATGTAATCGATAATAATCAGATTCTTTGAACTTTTAGTAGGTAATCTAGAGGGTAACTGCCACATAAACTTTTACTTGCCTAGTTTACTACGGTATTGAGTGGATGTAAGATTTTTATTGATATATTTTTTCTTATTATATTCCTTCTCTAATCTTTAGCCCTGATCTCTGACGAGTATAAAACAAATTCGCATTATTTTTCTGTCTGTAAGTACGTATTTTTTCAACCAAAGAATTTTAATACAGTTTTATGGCTGTTGAGATTTTCTTCCGGAAATGTTGGAAAAATTGGTTTTGTTAAGAATCATAACAAAACATCAAATCTCCCAACTTCATAAATTATGAAGATTTCGGACGTTATAACCAAACTTCTGATTATTGGGCTTATCAATCTAAGTATAGATATTGTATACTCGTAGAAAAATAATATTATAACTGCGTTGACACTGATAGTCCGCTTTCTACAAAATCCACCATATTAGAAAAACGCCAATATCCTCAGATCGGCTTAGTGGATTGTATGTAGCTAAGAACCACCTCAATCACGTAAGCTATCCACAAAAGTCTGCATCATAATCAGTCCATTCGTTTACAAGTACGATGCCACAAACTGACATATGCAGACACGTCTCACACTTATATGCCTAACTAGCGGATGCCCGCGACTTCGTCTGCGTGAAACTCGATGTAAACTTTCGACTACCCCTACCCTACCCCTACCCTACCCCTACCCTACCCCTACCCTACCCCTACCCTACCTCTACCCTACTCCTACCCTACCCCTACCCTACCCCTACCCTACCCCTACCCTACCCCTACCCTACCCCTACCCTACCCCTACCCTACCCCTACCCTACCCCTACCCTACCCTACCCCTACCCTACCACTACCCTACCCCTACCCCGTTTTCTAATTATTATTAATATGAACTTTATACAATAACAATAAAGCTCAAATTGACTACGTTTTAGTTACAAATCATTTGTATGGGAAAAAGAAAAGGGCTATTTTTAGGGTTTTTCCAGCAATAATTCTAATTTTCCTCGCCGTAAAAACCATCCTTGAACTTCAACGAACATTTTAAAAAAAGATTTGGCCAAATTGGTCCAGGCGTTGTTGAGTTATGCGCTTACCAACACATTTTGCGATTCATTTTTATATTATAGATTATATAAATATATTGGCTGGTCGGAGGCTTCGGCAAAGACGTACCTATTAAGTGTTCCGTTAATATGTCGTGTAGAAACCGAAAGGGTAGATTTTTCTCCTACCCCTAAGTTTGCCCACTTCTTGCATCTTAAATTGCATCATCACTTACCATCATGTGAGATTATAGTCAAGGGCTAACTTGTACAGAATAAAAAACGCCGAGGATTAAAAACATAGACACATATGGTCCAGCTAGTCGTCTCTAAGAAGAATTTCTAAGTCCATTTCCTGTCCGTTCAATAAAAATCTAATATTTCTTCGTACTGACAGTTTGCACTCGGATCTCTTATCTTAAACCACGAACGAATGTCATATGTGCCATTCCGAGTATGATCATTTAGAAAAGGTTTTCTTCATATTCTACTACACAATTACATTTGAAATTAAATTTTCTTATTTTCTCATTTAGTTACTATTATAGATAACTGCAGGGACCCGCTGTTAGCTGGTGGTTTAAGGCCATGGTGTTTGGAAGTATAAACAAGAAACGTAATTTGTCCAGCAGTGGACGTGCATTGGATCATAATGATGATGATGATCGTTAACTATTTTGTCTCTATTAACGTCTAATGCCTCGTCGGCCTAGTGGTTTGTCTACGGCTACGGACTTGATCCTGGGTCGCATTATAAAATATTGTTTTTTTTTCTTTCATTCCTAGTAGAAGCTGATTTGGGAAGTACGTAGAGTTATTCTGTAAAGCTGTCGGCCACAGTCCTTATCATCATCATCATTATCATTATCAACCCATACACGGCTCACTGCTGAGCTCGAGTCTTCTCTCAGAATAAGAGGGGTTAGGCCAATCAGTACACAACGCTGGCCCAATGCGGATTGGCAGACTTCACACACGCAGAGAATTAAGAAAATTATCTGGTATGCAGGTTTCCTCACGATGTTTTTCTTCACCGTTTGAGACACGTAATATTTAATTTCTTATAATGCACACAACTGCAGTTGGAGGTGCATGCCCCGGACCGGATTCGAACGCACACCTTCCAGAATCGGAGGCAGAGGTCAACAGTTACGTAATATTAAACTGATTTACTCTTTCATACAGTCATAGTGATACTCTGAATCCATATTCACGTAGTTACAGTTGGAAATTGTTTGATTTCCTGTTCTGGAACAGTGGCGGAAACAACAGACACGTTCACGGTGCTATTCCAGTTATTGGAATCTGGAACTCAGAACTTTTATTGCTTATTCATATGAATTCTTATTTATGAGAGAGGTCTTTCTAATATAAGCTATTGATAAATAATCGATGACATGGAAAATAATAAGATTTGTTGGATTAATACAATCGATTATAAAAATTATAATGTATTAAATAGTAGTCTGAGATGGATATGACGTCGCTCGATCTCGTGTTGGCTCGTGCCGACTCTAGGTGGCGCGACTTGTTTCCATAAGGAGTAGGGAGTTAGAGAGGGGTAGCGATCGGTTGGCGGGAACGACTTGCGATATAAGGCACTCGTCGTGCGGTCGGCTTCAGTATGCTCGTGGCGTTCGAGCCGTCCACATTTCTTGTAGTGTAATGGGCTACTTGGGATAGGCGGAGAGAGTGACTTGTGGAGAAAAGTAAACTGTCAAAGGCCCCTTTAACCCTACATACAACGATCACAATTGACTCCACTCAAGGTCATTCTCTGCCATTCTTTTTCCTGTCAAGTTTTCCTGACAAACGTTGGGAATCATAAACTTTGTTCGACATTGGGTTTTCTTATTTTTGTAATCCACTTCTGAGTCTGCTAAAAATAACCAAATTCGCTGACTTGGCAAAATAATTATGGTGTTGGATCTAAGCTCTATATCTCACCACTATGAGAACCACCACCCCTCAGTCTCAGAACTGATTCACTTTGGCCAAAACCTTCCCGAACGGCCCTCTAAACCGTGGTCCAAGCCTCAGCCCTTATAGAGTCATTCTGCCTATATCTTCTGCTTCTGCCGTTGGGTCCCACCAGGTGATGCTTCGAAGTTCACCCATAAAATGACGCTGCTGCGGTCTCATTATGGAGCCTTCAATACTTACTCAAACACAAAAATAAATATCAGTGCAGATGAAGAATAAAATACACATTATTTTGTGACAGCAAAAGCTGAAATTGAGATCCTGAAGCTCACTAGTGAATTCGAGCTTTACTTGTATAAGAACTTTTGCTAATTCAATTCGAAATCATCAGTGAACATCAGAATTACAGCTACAACTCCAATCTGATGAAATTATCTTGCAAAGGCATTCACGTTTAAGTCGGGGTGAACCGGGTCGGCTTAGTTCGAGATATCAAAGCAATAAAAGGCCGCACCATAAAATCTTTAAGTAAGGAACCGTCTTCAGAGATACTTAATGTACCTAACGTTAGAGGTATTTATTAAGAAAGCTGGTGAAATATTATTTTCATTACGAAGTGTGGTGTGATCACATAGGAAAACGGTGACTGCGTATGTATCTATCTATATCTTCTATATCTTTATTCTATATCTATCTATATCTGTATCTATCTATCTAAATCTATTCTATTCCATATCTATGTATCTATATCTGTATCTAACCAATAAATGTAGGCCAAACTACCCTACATTTATAACTCCACAACGCACTAGCACACAAAAACTGCTTCGTTGGTCCAGTGATTAGTTTAAGCGGCATCTGATTGCGAGGTCCTAGGTTCTCTTGCTTTCAATTAAAACTTCAGCCCGGACTTAGGAAGATGGAGGTGTTAGGTACACTTTCGTGCCTCGGATGCACGTTTAGCGGTCCCGGTCATGAGATAGCTGTCAATAACAGCAGATATTGGGCTATAAGGAATTTAACATTATAACTAAGCCCAACAACTCTCATCGGAACATAGTAGGTCTAAGCTCCATATCCTCTCTTTTAAAGGTAAGCTTTAACGACAACTTGGAGAAAATGATTGTGGTGGGAAATGTGGAAAGCAAACGGCCACGAGGTAGATCTCCAACCCGATGGTTGGATCTTCTTAAGGAAACAGGAGCCCGCACCTATTACAGTGCCGTCCAAATGGCCAGCGACCGTACTCGATGGAGGAGCATTATATACCAAAAGATGACTCGCCAAGGTGGTCACGATTCTCTGTCAAGAGGGACCGACTAGAGAGAGTGAGAGAGAGAACGATAAGCTTCGTCTTGATAAAGAAGACATACACATACAGAAACAACAAAAAATATTTTTTGCCTCAATATTCTAATAAACGGAATCCACGTGGGTAAGAGTTGATTACAAATGAAACAGCTTAATTTGGATATTTAAGACTTTTATATCAATACAAAAATAACATCAATAAATAAATAATATGAAAGCGCAATAATTACACAGAACAGTTAATTCTAATTTACACGATAGTCTGTCAATTCTGTTTAGCAGAAGTACATACATACTAATGTACAACCATTACATAAATGTTCAATTTAAAGCGCTTTACTATATTTTGTTTACAGAGTGTGTATTCGACAGACTTTAACAGTAAATAGTTCTACGTACAATGTGTATGTACATCATTTAGAAAGAATACTTAAATAATTACTTATATTAGCATTCTATAGCTTACAAGTGTTTCACTTACTATTAAGTGTTTCTAATAAGATACATTTCAAAATAGCGCATACTAGTATAAAACTGCGTTGTGTTTGCATCGTGCAATATGGCATTTGGGGTACACATGTAAGTAAATTAGGTTAAATATAAAGTTAAAGCTTCAAAAAATGTTATATGATTACTAATATTATACTATATTTTATATTAGCTATGTAATAATAATATGTCGAAAGCAGAAAGTACAATATTATATCGATAGCCTGTGGTTGCTAAATCTACATGATTTTAGAGAAGCTAAAATTTTATTCCCCATGCTCCTACCTACATAAATAAGTAAATAAAGAAAGAAAACATGTTATAATTATATGCCACATATTGAATACAGCCCTACTCGATGTGTACTATTTACCAACAAAGAAATTAGAAATGAAGGTAGAAAACGCATGTCGTTTCATAACTTATTTATTTTAAATTATGTGTTGTTTGATTTTAAAATGTTATTTAAAATATATTATCTGTATCTAATTGTTCTAAGTCTATTAATCGAATTTATTTACATTAATTAAAGAATAAGTTAATTAATAGGTGTGAAATGACTTAGTGATTTACATACTCATTTTTAATTTGTTTGTTAGTATACAGTAGGTACAAATCGAGTAGGGCTGTAGTATAACTAAACTAACATATGATTTAAATTACATTGCCCTGGTGCCTCAACAAAATGATTCAATATAAAGAGCACAAGTACAATGCGCTAGGAAGTGTTGCATAACCCAGAAAAAGTACGAAATTCAGGGACTTTGAATCATGGTAGTTTTGAAAGATATCAACCAGGGTCCACCCCCAACGTCCAAATACAAACGGATTTTTTTTTATATTTTTTTCGGCATATGTTGAGTTGCCATTCGCTTCGAGGTAATCTTTCGGAAATTGGTTAAAAATTGAAGAGTCTTTAGCAAAGGGAGCCAATGAAGCTAAGTGTCTGAAGAATTGACGTAATCTCTTATGATATTCCGAAAAAAACATCACTTTTTTTACATGAAATGGACAATTAACAATCTGGACTCTTAAAAATACTTCAGCTTCCAAACCATTAATGTATATTCCATGGTTTCTAACCGTACTTAGCAGTGGTAGGAGCATAATCTGTAAAAATTTTAGCTTTTCTAAAATGATGAGGGTATTGCTATCACAGGCCCTTATTTCATCCATCTAATTGTTTCGAACAGTTCTTATTTAGAGACCATACATTATATAGGGCTCAGCGCATATAGGTGGCTTTACAAACACAGTGGAGACATAATATAGATTCCAAACAGTACGGTAAATGTACAATATTTCGGGATACTTAGTACGAATACTAGTATTTTGAATATTGTCGCCAAATAATAAAATAGTTCCCATAAATCACGTGAATAGGTATTTTATGCATAAATATACTATTGTTAAAATACCTTTTTTTATACAAATAATATTTTACTAAGTCATGGCGAGATAAAGAGGGCATCAGTTGCCTTATCCCCTAGATAACGTTTCTATAAATTAAGTCTATACCTACTAGTGTCGCAAAGATAATATGTGTTCTCAATTGTTCATAGAAAAGCATTCTACAGATTATAACAGTTTTTGATACTAGTACCATGCTATATTTTCAAAAAATCATCCCCAAAATAGAAAATGCCGAAATATGGCACATTTACTTTACTAAAAATTCATGTTGAAAGTATTTGAAGTTACAAATAGTAATTGTAACTAAATGTTACAAATTAATATAAAACAGTTTATCATAATGAACCGCCCTAATTTTCTAATTGCCTTAAAAAATCTATGAACGTCTAAGCAGATATATAAATACTGATTACATTATTATTTGATACCGCTTAGAAATCATTCGACTATTATCAAGTTATAGGAACCTAAACATCAGTCCAAGATCTTTTGTACGATCCACTGGAGTTTTAAATAAAGAGAGATAAGATATTAATTTGCATATTTCAAATTAATTATTTTTCGAAAAATTTACAATAGTGCCTAATGTAAATTATTAATATTACAATTTCATATTACTCATTTCAAAGTTAAGTTAGTAAGTTAAGTATTTAAGTACCGTCTTGCCACCTCTCTGAAAAAATCCCAATTAACAATACCTCCTAGCTCAATGTCAAATTATTTTAAATTCCAACTCCATACTTTGTTACGATTATATTGGAACCACAATTTTGACGTATTTTCGCATTAGGGCTCCCTCACAGGGGCCACTGGCCACAAACACAAAACGCCGCTACCGGTACATTTCCTGTAGTTTTCATACATTTTATATTGACTCGCCGCACACGGTTGACGCCGGTGGCCGCCACACGCTACAATCGTAGCTGCTCGCTTCTTGTGGCCCGCACTGGCCACTAAACGGTGATAAAAAAACGCCGCCACACGCCACTCGCGACTGTACTCGTTACTCGTTTACTGTATGTATGGGTAAAAAAGTAGCAGTCATCGACCACAAGTGTCGACCAACGGCCACAAGTGGCTGTCGCACGCTTCAGCTACTTTTGTGGCCCCTTCTTGCTTCTTGTAGCGGCATTTGTGGCTGTCGCGTGTGGCCCGTGTGCGGCGACACTTATGTGCCAATTTATACTCAGTTTGCGAAATAGCATTGACCATCATAGCATCTTGTGATATTTCTTTATTACCTACTGTCTCGATTAATAAATAATAAGTATTCAAGAGAATCTGTTTCCTGCTAAAAATATTCAGCAGAGGGTAAAATCTGCTTTTCCTTCGTATGACGTATGGCGGTGTTATTCACTTTTCCAGGAAAATCACAAAAAAGTAATATTGCCGAAAATAACTTTTGCCCATAAAAAAGCTTTTAGGGATTCCCGATTAACGGCTGATGGGATACTTACAAAAGAGCTATTAGCTACTGTTAGAATTGGTCAATATATCAAGTAGGTAATTAGCTAGTTACAACTGTAACTTGTTTATCTAATATGCACAGATTAAAGAATAATAGGCAGATAGAGCGCATGGAACACGGCAGTGATGCAGCCATTCCAAATACAAATTCAAAACGAATACATTCTCGAGTCAGTACGTCACATCAGTAATTTTCAATATTATTTAAGAAAAATGGCGTCTTATGTTTTTAAATATTTTATAAACTGTTCACAAAAACTAAAAAAAAAAGATGAAGTATTTTTTATAGGTAGTTATTGCGCAGCTTGTAAAGACTCATTTTGTATCATTCTCTATTCTGTGCTCATATAATAAAGGTACTATAAAGGCTGTCCATGAATTAAAATTAGCAAATTTTAAAACAAAACTTTCACAATTAAACGGCGTATCATACAGTCGGTAGGTACAGATACTTAACTAAATGATAGTAAATAAATAGCAAGCAATGCATGACAATAAAGAACAAATAAATAATAAAGCTTATAAACTTAAAGTTAAAAATGCATCGAAATAAGTTAGAAGAATAGATCTATGTTATGATTGTTTCCGTCAATTTTTAAATAGAGAACTAGCCTAGTTAACAATAAATAAAATCTTAAGGCACATTTTTAGGTACCAAGATCACAAATTCATTACATCAATTTTTTTGTAAAGTGTTAGGTACGTAATAAGGATTAGAGCCATGGAATGTCAAGTTTACAATCATGGAGAACAAACCAAATACTGCTTTGCGTTGCAATAGACCTAATAATACTTCACTAATAGGCAAATAGATAATTTAGATTAGCTAATAAAGTGCTTAAAGTATCTACACAACTACTTAAAGAACATAAGCGCATACAGATAAGTATTTCTGCATTGTGCAGAATAACAATACCGACACAATTTACAAATATTTTGTATGTTAACTTAATTAGTTATATATGCAAAATTTGCAAAGTCGTCTTTAAAAACTACTTAATAAATAGACACGGTTCAGACGATGACAAATTAAACTAATTCGTTTTCATATATAAAACTATTTGATACACAAGATTGTATTTACAATTTTCCAAACGTTTTTTTCTATTTACAGAGGTTTATTTACAATGTCCACGATGAGCGCGACCTGCGCGCGGCATTTGTCTTTGATCACTTGTTAGATCAGTCATTGCAGCACAACACTAGAACTTCAGCGATACTTGTACGAGGCGGGTAAGACATAGTCGCCAACGTTGTAGAGGGCATTAGCGTACCAATGGACTCCGCGGGAGACTTCGTTGGAAGTCCAGCCGGCCATCCAGCGCAGTGGAGCCATTGCAGCGTGCGCTAGAGCATGGCTTCGCACGAGAGCGTAGCAAGACGCCAATGCATCGTCTACAATGATAGTCCCTGTCCTTGTGAGGGGTGCATAAACCCCTCTCTTCGATACCAGTCGAGTTTTGACAACTCTCGACGGTCGCATGACGCTGCCCTGCCCTCTCGTCAGGAGGACGTCACCGGCTTCTATGTTGGTGGCGAAGGACTCCCGCCATCCGTCTGCGGCAGCTAGCAGCAGCAAATGTGACGGCGTGGTTGTTATACTCACGCCGTTCTCTGCTGTCACTTCGACGAACTGTCGCGTCGCGTTTGGTTCTCGATCAATAAATGTTAAAACCTGAAATGTGAAAATGTTTGCGTTAGTAAAACGATCTTACGCACTACGAGTACGAGTAGTATACGAACGCGTTGTACAGAACCTAAATGTAAATTGGTGCATATACGTACAATCATATAAGTTAAAAAATTAAAATTAAATTATTCGAAGTATTTCGTAACAACAACCTCGATCTCCTTGAATACGGTATTGAGATAATTATGGGCAGAAAATATGAGTAAAAAAGACTAACGAGACTTTAATAATTTTGTGTTTGCAGAACAAGGACAAATCATCGTGCACTAGATATTTGATTTGATTTCAGCCATATTTTTAGTTTTTATCTGTTTTTCACTTTTTTTTAATATACATTGAAATTTATGTTGGACTAGCGATTGCCCGCCATTCGTGTGTAATTCTGCATTTCACAAATTCCGCAGAAAGCTTGAATTTTTCCAGATAAAAAGTAGGATATGCCCTGGTCCAAGGTCCAATTTATCTCTACCCAAAATTCATCAAAATCGATTTTGTGGTATACATAGCCATAAATAGGATATAGAGACAGACTAGACAAACGACAAAAGGACCATCACATTTATAATATTAGTTAAGTTAGATAACAGTTTTAGTATACCAACCTCTGAATAGACCATCTTGCCATCGTCATCTGCACCCAGAACTCGATCGCCTTTCTTGAGAGTAGCGATGTCCCGAGGACCTTCTTCCGTGTGTACAACAGACCCAGAAGGAAAACAACCAGCTCCAGTGCCCACTGATGATTCTGTAAAATAAAATAAAAACACCTAAGTATAAAATTATCTTGAAATACAATATTCATTTAGTTGCATATTTTAAAATAATCAAATTTAACGTTCGTACACTTGTTTCAGTGTAAAATATGTATTATACGGCTTTACAGAGCCGAAATATTGAAACAAACGACAGATTATTATTATTGCTTTGTCCCATATGTCTCATGTTTGTTATTCTGTGTTGAATAATAATTTATATACCTATAAAGACTATGTATTAAATAGACCATTATAATTAGACAAAAAACTCGTTTGTATACAAATATAATTTGTATACGAACACAAAACTGCATAATCAATTGAATTTAAATGAATCAAACTTAGGACAAAGAATGGAAGACAAAACAGGGTAAAAAAGTAGTAAATTAGCTGGATGTAGTATCCCTTTAAGGAAAAACAAGATTTCTCTACGCTCGTAATTAAAATCCGATAAGATACAAAACAAAAGAGAATCGCTGGGGCTTTCTTGTTCTCGGCCCGAAGGTTACGCTACAGAACTTTGTGTCTCATACAGGTAGATACGATTCTTTTGTGAGAACGCGATGTGAAAATCCAATATAACAAACGTAGATTATTTATTCTGACACAAACAAAAATTCGAGGAAATGAGTTAAGGTGAACCTAAACAAATTTAAAACTGGTAAAAAATTCTATCCCTTTTGCTAAATCTTTTGTTTGAAAAAAATATACTTAAAAACGAAGGCCCAGAACGTAAATTGCTTATAACTTTATTTGTTTATTATCTAATAGTATTTATTTAATCCTGATCCAGCTTAAACTGTACTGTGTTAATCTTCGCGCACAAAAAATATTCTACGTGCAGGGAAGCTACATCGAGGAGATAATTCGAAATGGGTTTGAGGTAGGTACACTCACGCCTCGGCATCAATGGGAGGTGTAAGGATAATAAGTTGGGGAAAAAAGCACACCAATATAATCGAAGAAGTAATGTTAAGTATTTTTTTCTATGCTGGAATTACATGCACAAACGGACTCAGTGGCGACTGGCGGTGGATTATTGCAAAGCCGATGGCAACTTTTGCGAGAGCTCGTTAAATTTTGATTTGTTGTGTAACCGAGCGATAAATTCGGCCGATGCCCGCGCACAAAACGATGGGACGCCGCGATCGCATTACACAATAACCACACAAATTAGATTCCGTTCAAAGTCAAGAGCTTATTGTTGAGGCTCTGTTTGTTGTTGGCTGAACACATCATACGAATCATTGAATACGTGTCGGCCACCTTTACTTTTTTGCATATGTCTCTCAAGGCAATCACATGGTTTTTTTTTGTACCTTTATTCCGTTTAAATATGAGCCGAGTAAAAAAAAACTTGTAAGTACTTAGTCCATACTATTGTGACCGCTTCCGTCGCTTTGCAGTAGCAAACATGTTCTAGATTATTATTTTTAAATCAACAGGTATTGGCCTCCTCCAATCAATTTATCATTAGCATAGTGAAAAGAAAAAGTAATAAAGATTGTATTCTAAATAAGGTTGGTTCCTCCTACGAATCTAAGCAACAAAATCCAGGTAGCATAAACAGATCCCTGGATATTTACTCTAAAATGTGAAATTGCGAAAATCATAACGGATCTAGACCTATCTATACATTCATCGTAAAACATGCAACGGTTTGGACAGAATAACATAATACTCGTAGTTAGGTATACCTATACTTGTAACTCTAATGAAGAAGCTATTCTAGTCGCAAAAGGATGTTTAACCAAAACTAAACGAGATTCCAGGTCTCGTGGGTCACATTAAACTAATTCGATATCTTAAAGCTGTCACAGAACGATTCCAGTGGCGTGACGCAAGTAAAGTTAGGCCGGAGATGCGGCGATAAGCGGCGCGGGTGCGGGCGCGGTGGCGGACGCGCGAGGCGGGGCGGCGGACGCGCTGAGTGGCCGCGCCGACCCCGCCCCGCGAGGACCACCGGGAGAGCTAGGCGGCGCCTGAGCATGCTGCCAGCCAGATAAATACACGCACGTGACACTATTCACTTAATCTCCTCAATGGATCGTACATCATACAGCAATTCACGACTTCACGTTACGCCAAAACGCGGAACCAGCTCAGATGTTACGACTGCCTTTTGCAGAATTTCATGCGCATTACCCGTGACATCACCTCTTTGAAAACTATCTTGTCTGTCTGTCTTACTCTTATCTGTCTGAAAGTACTTATCTTGTAACTAAATCTTTTTCATGGATCATACCTAATATCATACCAAGCAATAGAGGCTTCACGTTACCACAAAATGCGCATTCAGATGTTGCAACTGCCTTATGCAAAATTTCATGCACCTCACGAATATGAAAACTATCTTGTCTGTCTATCGGTCTTAACTGATATCTACATCATACAGGGCAAGCATAGCTTAATGTTACTCCAAATTGCGCATTCAGCTCAGATTACAACTGCCTTTTGCAGAATTTCATGCACATTAGCCGCCACTTCAATTCTATGAAAACTATGTCTGTCTTAACAGTATGAAACTATGCCTCTTAATCTCTTTAATGGATCGTACCTACATCATACCAAGCAAATGGCTTCACGTTACCCCAAAATGCGCATTCAGCTCAGATGTTACAACTGCCTTTTTACACAATTTCAATCCCATTAACACCCTTGAAAACTATCTTGTTTGTCTATTTTAACTATCTGAAACTATCTTGCAACTTTTATTAACTTAATCTCCACAATAGATCGTACGTTATACAGTAATGCATGACTTCACGTTACGCCATAATGTGCATCCAGCTCAGACATTATAACTGCTTTTTGCAGACTATCATGCACATTAGGTATCCACGACATCATCTCTATGAAAAATATATTATCCTTTTAGCGGTCTGGAACTATCTAACAACTTTTATTAACTTTATCTTTTCAATGGATCGTACATTATACACAACAAATTTTCGTTTTAACGCTATGCTAAATGCGTATGTTGTAGCAGCAGCAGCTCAGATGTAACAACTGCCTTTTGCAGAATTGCGCATGAAATTCTGCAAAAGGCAGTTGTTACATTGCCCACGGCATCCATGAAATAAAGAAAATTGTGTGACACTATCTTATAAGTAACTTTTATTGGCACAAATTGAAAAGATAATCGCACTCATTAAACAATAGATTATACGCTTATTACTAAGGAAACATATACCTATATCTAAGCTTAGTATCTGTGTATCTAGATATCACTAATAAGTATGTACATATTACATATATTTTGTTAACGTTAAACTTAGTTAATCATCATGAAATGTTCCTACGTAGGAAGGACATGTAATTTAATACTGCTAATCTACGCACTGTACCTAAGTTACATTATTTAAAGCCTACATCGTAACTTAGATTACATAAAAGCTCGCACGCCGCAACTTCGATCACCATCATCGGGCCATCTCGTTTTTATTTACGATCAGCTGCGTGCACACGTTATGTCCTTTTACTGCGAGATTCCTCATTTTATTTTTTTACCTAGATCAGATACGAGTTTACATGCCTATACCTGCATGCATATAATCTACTTGTTATGATATCTAAAGATTAAACGAATTTGTCATGAAATTAAAAACTAAAACACTCTATAATGACTACTATTTAATGGAACGATTAGCGACACAAAAATACCAAATGGATACATAATATTCAATATAAAATAAATTTTATTCTTAAACTGACTTTTCGTCGGTCCTCGATAAAATAAGTCATATGATATATTGTAATCTATAACAAGAACTGCAAGGTCTAAGAAGTAAAATGGATGTAAAAACTATGTAATATGGACCATTACATACTTATGCGCATAGACATAATTTTAGTGCCTCTAGCTTTTACATATCAACTTGGTAATTTTAATACATTGTTAAAATACGCCCGAAGCATCGCCGGATCGCTGGATCTATCTGATTTATATCGTATGGAATAGCAATTAGCCGCCGACGAGCGCCTGCTCATGCAAATGCCGAACTGCAGGACTATTCTGTAACGATGTTTTGTGTATCTCGCGAGTGTGAGCTTCGAATTCACCTCCATATCGCTCTGTCTGACACGATACTATAGAAAGAGAAAGGTAGAGGTGAATCCGAAACTCGTACTTGTGAGTTATACAAAACGTCGTTACAGAATAGCCCTCCTGAGCCGCTTTGGTTCGGTTATGATTCATACGCGGCCGCGCGGTGTATCTTTATAGTGTTTCCAGTGTAATAAATATTTAGTCTGCTAAAAATACCTGAATTTATCAAACACTTAACATCCAAATGGCGAGAACGGTGTGTAACAAAGGAGAAGCGAACTAATACTACATGTATACAAGTATATCGCGTAATCTGATGGCAATTAACTTGGTTAATATTTCAATATAAGCAGGCTATGTTGATCAGGCTTTTTTATGAAGGTTAACAAAGCAGCAGAAAAGATCGAAAAGGCTAGAAGCGCAATTCTTAAAGGGGTTCCATTATAAATATTAAAATATTGACGCACTACAGAGACAGGCTCACGCTACTCGGTGATAATGTAACATTCGGATTTGAGCAACGATCGTTCACTATCTGATCCAAATGATAATGGCCCTGGCTGACGAAACCGGAAGGGTGTGGATTTTCGTTCTACTCCTAACTTGTTAGGAGTCCGCTTCCATCTTAGATTATATCATCACTTAGCATTAGGTAAGATTGCAGTCAAGGGCTAACTTGTAAAGATTAAGTAATAAAAAATAATAATAATGGCTTAACATGCTCTCCGAGGCACTGGGGCAACCACCAGATTGTCACATCTTCTGAGAATTTCTTGGGAAACAAAAAGCTTAATATTTTGTAGATCGATTCAGAACTCGAAGCTAGAACTTTATGAGACCCTGGATCATCAAGATACCTTTAAATTACAATATATATTGTAATTTAAAGGTATCTATTTATCTATAATAGGATCTAATTAATATTATCAAACAATTTTAAGTCACAAATAAGGCAATACACAGACTTTCTAATTTAATTAATGAAGTAGGTAGGTAGGTGTATTTTATAAAGATTATCGTAACCCGCTGAGTTATTGCTGTCTGGAAGTTATGACATTGAATAATAGATTAGCCCATTCATCTAAAGATGATATGAGTAAATTGAGTGAAGGTTTTACAATTTAATGGAAATTCTTTAGTGTGGCAACCGACACCATTCAGTTATCTTGCTGTACGTCGGAGCATCGAACTGTCTTACTATGGTTTCTTTAAAGCGAATGCCTGAACTCCCAATTTTTTATTTTCTCGTTAAGGTTAATCAGCTGTTGAAAGTGACCGCCAGTTGTTTAGCGGTCAATAAACTAATACGTTCGACTGTCAACTACGTCTCGTGTTACATTTTTGTCGTCGCTTACAAATAAATTAAAATGTTAGACACAAAATTAATTAAACGTATACTAAAGTTCCATACTACTTCGTTGGTTGATTAGCCTATGTGGCTTCGGTCCTGGGTTTGAATCCTGGTATGGGTCATGGAATACCTAGTGAGCTTTTCTTTCTTCTTAGAATTTTTCAGGAATATCTCAGCCCAGAGTTGGGTAGTTGGTGTTTTACACCCCCGTGCTTCGTAAGACTTGCGACCCGGTCATTATCATTAACATCTGATAGCGGTTGTTAATGAATTCAACATCACCCTAAGCATTGGAGCAGCGTGGTGGGTCAAAGCTCCATATCCCCTCTCCAATAAAGAGGGATGCCGTGTCGTAAAAATAGGCTGACAATGATGATATTAATATTACATACCTACAGGAAATATTTGTTTGTAATGGGAATCTTAATTAAATTAATTTAATATTTAATATTTGTTTGTTTTGTAATTTAGGTTTTAAAAGGTTTAGCTAAAAAATGTAATGGAAAATCTTCATATACCTAAATAGCGACACGATCGAAAAAGGCATTCAATTATTAATGGCAACGTTCCTGTTAGGTGAAAAGTTGTACCGGGTCAGTTAAGAAAAATCGGTTGTCTGTAAAGTCGGTTTACTGACGATAGTTGAACGTGACAACGTCATAAGAAAATACCGATAGAATGGTTGTATTTTTCAAAAGATCATGATCGTTTTTCTAAAATACTGTTTAATAATCTTCATAGACCAGAATAAACTCTGACGTCATCTTTTTTCGAATGTGCAGTCGGCTCCATTGAAGACGTTGTCACGTCAAAAAATTATGTAAAATTAATATTTTAAATTGAATTCATTCCGAATAGTTCGTCGGGTCGGCGTGTGTGGGAACGGGCAGGAATCCGGCCGCAGCTTTCCGGGATGTGGCGTGTAGCCTTCGCACGCGGCGCTTGCCCCAGCGCACACGACCACTCGCGCTATCCGCTTCGCTTTACGCCAGCTACACATCGTCAAATGTACCATCAAGCCAGCTACACATCGTCAAATGTACCTATACCGATATTTCGATATTATTTCACTGCCGCGTGTTGCAGACTTAATAGTACCTTGACCGTGTGTGGCTGGCTTCATAATGCTGATAGCATATGAGTTTGTTTTACTTATTGGTATGGTAATAGTTAACGGAACCCTATTCTAATTGTAAGGGGAAATTATCATGTATGATACAAATATGAATAGGACAGAGGAGTGACTTCACCTTTGAGTATGTGATACTCGTAGTATGTGGCTCGGTGGCCTACGATTTAGTCCCTACATTCATCGAATGTCCTTCCAGGTACCGTTGTGAACATTACTTCGGGATAGGGTTGTCTATTTAGGCATTAATCATTCTTGACCGCTCCCATTCCCTGCATCCGTTTTCCTATAATGGAGTGGAGTGAAGCATTTCTGCGCTCTTTTAACACTCCTCCTCGTCCACCAGCATGAATTAAACCAAGTTTTTTTTTTATTGAAGTTAATCATCATTTCTGAGTACTCTATTTCTAAGGGTTTCAAAGTCTATGCATAGCGTAGAGGTGGCTATTAAAACCCCATGCCACTCAGTGCCTGTGTTATCGTCGTTTTGGGGTTTTTCAATGAGCCTGTTGCCTCAGTTCTTTAGCAGTTATTTGGTCAACATTTTTGTATTGCCTATTTGGTATTTAGCTTGCCTAGATATAGCTCGTTACGCGCTACAGATTTGGATAGCTAAACGAAGCTGTATTTTGCCAAGAATGACATTATACAAATACAAAGGCCCATACAAAATGATCAAGTGTGCAATTGATACTAGGACTTTTCCTTTGCTACCTCTTGATCCTCCTTTCCGGGGTATTACACATTGTTACATACTCGTGAGTACCGTTGTCAACTTTGCAACTTTTACACCCTTCTGATAATTTTTCATTTCGTTTATAACGTTAGTATGGATTCTTAATGCCAACTCAGTTTGACTTAGAATCTCTTTAGACTTAGACTTAGTCCGCAGTCTGTAGTCAGTGAATCGCTTTTAAATACATAGATTTATCAATTTGGTCACGGATCACCGGCTGTGTCGGAGGCACCGTCTAGACCGGCCGTTCGTCCTTCACTCAGCACTCGTGACCCGCTCCTTCGGTCACGCCCCATTTACGCGCCTCCTTCGCGCTAACCACCTTAAGTGCCCATCTATTGGGCATGTATAAAAAACTTTTTAAATAAAGTATGACTAGAAAGACATGAAAAACTGTATATACCTAGTACAAGTACATTCTCTAAAGAAATGAATTAATTTTGCTGGTTACGTATAAGTTTCGATCTGGATTTGAATGGCCTAAAAGTTAATAAATATTATAAACTAGCGGACCCATACGACAACGTTGGCGTGAAATTCTGTTTTTCATAAATACCACAGAAATCATAGGTGTTTCCGGAATGAGAACCACACACTAAGTCCAAGTTATCTTTATACCAAGTTTCACGCAAATTGGTTAAGTTGGCTTAGCTTTTACCTTTTCACGGCTAAACACAGACATACAGATTTTTTTCGCGTTCATAATATGTAATGTATATTGTAAATCAGGCGGCTCATAATCGTGATGTTTGCAAGTCCCTACTAAATGCCTATATCCTGCCGTGGGCGTCAATCGGCTGATATGATGATGATGATGATTGTATATTATAGATAGGAAATTTGTATTTGTGATGAAATTCGATGCAGAAATTAATAATAAGTATTAGCCTGGAACGTAGGTCATAGGATATTTTTTGATACGAAAAATTCCCGCAGGATCGTAAGTATCCTAATTTCACGTGAACAAAGTCACAAGGACCTTAGAGCATCAGCTAGTAAAAAAATATCGTCACCAGTATTAAGAATATCATATAGCTACGAATCAAGTGTCCTATAATTGAGCCCAACTTAAAATATAATATATATATCAAACTCATCAATCATATGTCTAATATTCATTAGTATCATAAAGCCAAATTAGAGATCAATATATGAGTATGTAAAGAAGCAAATAATTAAATTTTAAATAACAAAAATCATAAAATAGGAACTTAAAGTAAAGTGCTACGTAGTGCCATTGGGTACTTTGAGCGCGTTGATGTCTTTTAAAGCTGCAACTTGTGAATGACACAGTTTATTTATATATATTTATACAAACAATTTGATTGTTTGTTTATTTGTCTTGTGATAATTCATCCAATTATTATGAAACTGTCGTGAGTTGTGTAGCGAGCGTTCGCAAATATTTCTGGTCCAAAAAAGAATATAACTCGTATAATTACGTTCATGGCATTCCAATGCACGGGTACAACTCGTAAGAAATGAATTAAGAAAATAATAATGAAATAATTTATCCTTGCTTTTAAATTATGTTTATGAATTCATAATTGATTTTGTATTTACTGAGATATTTCAATTTACTAGTAAAGATAAAAGTTAGAACATAATTTTATGTGCACACTGAACTTTTTGTGCAAAAGTTTTAAAGATAGGTAATCTTTATTTCTAGTCAATGTTTCTACTAGATTTTAAGTGTCGATATTAAACTATGAATCAACGCTTCACAAAATCAAGAACACCTTTTCTATACGGTATAATCCTAAAAAGCTACAATTAAACATCTCTAATCTATTAAAAATATATCGAGTCGGCCACAAAAAGAAACCACAAAAGAAACAATAAAGAGCCGCCAATGAAAATGAATTAATTGGTAGCGTTATACTCGTATATAAAACTGGTCATATTATTGGCGCTGCTATGATCCAGTGTCATGCTATAATTTATGATTGCCAGGAGACTGGTTAGTTTCATTTACTTTACAATATCGTAATATCTAGGTATACTTACTAGGTGTTTTGTTTTGCAAGTTAGGCATTTTAGTAAAAAGTACAGTTAATTATATACAGCACAATACCTACCTAACTAGAAGTAATCTAGAGAATATATAAATTAAGAAAAACACCTGCTTATTATATTACTAGCGGACGCGACTTCGTCCGCGTGAAATTCAGTTTTTCACAAATGCTGCAGGAACCATAGATTTTTCCGGGATAAAAAGTAGCCTATGTATTAATCCAGAGTAAAATCTATTTCTATTCCAAATTTCAGCCAAATCACTTTAGTAGCCGCAGCATAAAGGAGGAACAAACATACACACTTACATACACAGAGACACACAGTTACACACGAATTTTCACCTTTATAATATTAGTGTGATTAATACTTACATATGTAGCTATACATAATTTATATGTAACATATTTCTTTTAAGAGCTTTAGAATATATCAACTAATTCAGGTTTCGTTAAGGCTGTTAAAAGCTTTTAATTGGTCGCGTTACCACTGATATCGATTGCGACATTTAACGAGAATAACAAGCTTTAAATTCTTCATTACTTTTAAAATATATCACCGACGCGGCAGTCGTGAAATATAAATGGCTGCAGGTTGCGATTCAAGTATTTAAGATAAACAAAGTGCCCATAAAACTTTAATATACATAATAAACAACTTTTTTTTTCTCATGTAATACCTACTGGTGCGTGTGCCTCAATGCATATGTATTTGATATATTTTTACCGCTTAGATATCAATGGCCGCTGGAGAATTTCTTATTCTTTTTCGTCTGGACTTCCGAAGATATAAGAAACTAAAGATGCAATAAATAAAGAAAGAAAGTCATGCATATCGAGGCCTTGACCCCAGCAAGAGAGCCGCGACAGCGATATACGTAACTACTGTTGTATGTATGTACTGATATACCCCATCAATTATTTAAAAACCAAATTAATACTAAAATGTTTCGAACAGGACGCCCGAATAACCATCGGAACTAATCGAAACGATACCACACCACCATCGCCCGTTTTTAAACAATGCCTAAGTTTTTTTACTCTAGGATGATAAATGATCAAATTAAGGGTACCGTGCCATGTTTAACCTAATCGATGACTATAAATAAGATGACGCTAAGCTTGACGTTATCTCACTAAAGTAGCACGTCTTAGCTCCTTAGAGGACTATTGGACGGAAAAAAGAATATAAACTATTCTAAAAGTTTTAAAAACGTTGCCATTTAACTCTAATATATATTTTTTATTCGTATAACGTAACAGAGAAATGTAACAATTTCGGTAATAACTTGGTATGCCTTATTGTATGAAACCTTAATTTTAAAAATATAATGGCTTTAATATGGAGTTTGGACAAAATACTTTTAATTTTTCTTTTTTCACTATGCGAGTTACTCCAAATTATTTGGTACCGCTAAATAAGAACAATCAAAGTTGCGCAAGCGCCGAATTGCCTTAATAGTATCTAAAATTCACTCATACATAGATACATACATATAAATGGCCGTTTCTCTCATCGTTATGTTGCATATACACATAGCTATAGTAGCCATTGAATCACCGACGTAATTATAGAAGTGGGGGATTGGCTGCGATGTGGTCGTGCACGAGGAGGACAGAGATATGTGAGCAGGTAGGGTGCGAGGGGGACGTATGTTAACAAGAGGCTCGTTCGTCCGTTTGATCGACACCGCCGGCGAGCGGGCGCGGGAAGCTGTCTGAGGTGCATTCTTCTTGTAAAGCTCAACTATATATTTGGCCCGCGAGGCCTGTCCCGTAGTTCCACCTTATACAGTTACGTACCCATCAATTTAAAAAATCACGAAACGGTCCGCTCACATTTAATTCGTTTTACGCTTACAGTACTTACAGCGCGTTTATGACGATCAAAATATATAAAAACGTGTACCATAAAGATTGAATGCTCGTCCTAATATTCAGGTTTTATATCTAAATTACATTAGCACTTATTAAGGGCGACTAGTTATCCAAGCAAGTAGAATGATAGGTTAAGGCATTTTTAGAGTAAAGAAGAATTATTTGTTAAGTTAAGTATATGGCCATAGCATTTATAGTTTTTTTTTTTTTTTATTATTTAGATTGGGCTCTGTTTAAGGAGACTAGAATGGTTTTTTAAAGACAACATAACGCTTTTAATTTCATTTTGATTTCAAAATTTGTTTATAAGGCAAATTAGCCTATTTTTAATTGCTGGCTGGCTAGGCTAGACCTGAGCCAATTTAGAAAATATTCAAAATTTAAATATTTTTGGCTGGTTGAAGGCTTCGGCCGTGGCTAGTTACCACCCTACCGACAAAGACGTACCGCCAAGCGATTTAGCGTTCCGGTACGATGCCGTGTAGAAACTGAAACGGCCCGCTTCCATCTTAGATTCCATCATCACTTACCAGCAGGTAAAATTGTAGTCAAGGGCTAACTTGTAAAGATTAAAAAAAAACCCGAGCTGGTAATTAAACTCAGATTCTCTAGAGAATCGGTCTATTGTAAAAACCAATCATTAGGAAAGAGGTTGTACCTAAACTAAGCCACAACTAAGATTTGAGTAAATTGTTAGTAGTTACCTGTCTTGACAGAACAATGTATGTAGGACCGGCTCTCATAGAACACCCAGTCGAAGTCGGCTTCCACAGCAAGGCGTGCCAGCATGCCGTACTTGCTGCGATCCCGGTCGCTGGTGGTGATGTCCACTGCCCGGCCCTCGTAGTGCAGTGAGTTTTCCAGGTGAGCCGAGTTCTCCTCGTCCCAGCCCTCGATGACCCGGAGTCGAACCCCCGGCCACTGGTTCATCACACTGATGGCGAGCGTGTTCAACTTCTCTTTGCACCGCTGAAAATGTTACGTTTCATATCGTTAGTTACGTATAGTTACGTTAAGATGGCTTGGACTATTGGGATTCCCTTGCGGAAAAATGGGAACTCTTAGAAATAAAGTCGCCTTTACATATTATATGTATTCAAGGGATGAGGAATGTACGATGATGAATTTATTTTATTTTATTTTTACTTTATTTTCATAACTTAAACTACTGTTAGTCTTACAGAAAATCCTAACTTGCTAGCTTAGCACTATTTATTTATTATTATTGATGAAATGATGGGGAACATAACACGGGAATCAAAACACCGATTTTAATGCAATTTTCGAGAGTAGCTTAAGTTAAGATTGAAACAGGTTTTATACTTTGATTAACTGATTAAATAAAACCAGATCAGAAGAAAAGTTAGTGTTTTAATTCATAATTACAGTTACGAGGAAAATTAGTACTGAAAATTGTTTATTTTTAGAGTGAAAGTTAAGCTATTGGATATAAACACAACAGTTCACCTTTATCGACATCGCCCACGATTTTAATTATGCCCACGACTTCCTTTTCCTACGTAAATCGCACTATCTCTTCGATTCTACTAAATGAAAATTATGAATGAAAAGTGTCTTACTATATTATATAGGTTACTCGTACATATAAATTTAATTTTTCTTCAATATTGGCTATGTTAAAAAGTGACTAGATGTTATTTAAAAGTTGTACTGCAATTAAGTTAAATTATTTACCTTCCAATGTATCTAGTGTGACGACACTATTTGCTGAATAGTTTGTTCAACTAAGTAACTATAGATTGTCAACAACACAACAGGTAACCTAGCCATTCTAGCCTTTAAAATTGCAAATTTATTATACACAACAGCTAAAGAATGCGCCCTATAGATGGACTACAAATTGACAAAACGAGCCGCCCCATCGAAGAGTACAGTGCACGGTATTTTGTCATGAAAAATAAATCAAATTAAAACGGAGCATACAAAGGGATTGACACGACTTTGTGAAATAGCTTTGCCGGCAAAATAAAGGAAATGTCAAAATATTTATAAAGAAATGCGGACAATGTGCGACGCGCCGCATGCCAGCTTTGTGTCGCGATGTCAACTCACTCTATGCAGATTTCGTAGTGAAAAAGTTTGAAGATTGACGTAACGAATCGAGCCGATGGGCGCCCCGCGTGGACGCTACGTCCGCTTGCATTCAATATAAAAGATATTTTGGAGCACCGTACATAATTACTTCTACGAACGTTCCAACCACCTAATAAAGAGTTGTAAGAAATTCCAAGCGCTCTGCTTCGCCAAAGTGATTCCAAATTTTTCACGGTTCAGATTTTCAAAATTAAGGATGTGTACAAATATTTTGAAGGCGAAATAAATTACGTTGAATATATAAACCAGTAAGGTAACAAAGCATTTTATCAGTTGGCACAACATATTATGGTAAACTAAATTGTATTATAAACTAGCATATCAACATTACGGGAATGATTTCAAATCACGAGAAGAATGATTTTGAATGACGAGAATGTTCACAATCAAGATTTGGCCGGTCGCGGCTCCGCGACGAGTCATGGGATGGCCAGTGTTTACTCTGCAGACGTCTCGGCCCGCACTAAAACAATCGAATGCTAAACGTAAACTCAAACACTGATGCACTTTAGCGTGGGAATACAATGCGGGAAGGTGGCACAATTATTGCTTACTTTTAACAAAGAAACTTCTATCTGTGAGCTTATATTTTAAAGTTAACTACCACGCATGTCTATGAAAAATTCAAATGTCGATACGTCGTAATTTGTTTTATATTAAATTCATTTGAATAAATAACCCGTGAGGTCGGTGCTTTAAATGCGTTTATTCAATTGCCAGTGCACTTGTAAGTAGGCTCTGAGGAGATACGGCGCGCCAGGCCGGGCGGGCTATTATAAATTCATTATGCATATTTTTAGTAAACAAGCTGTCGATCACAATGCCCGGGCGCTGCGGGACGCCTGCCTCTGACACCTCGCCTCGCCCGCCACACGACCCACCCTAATAGCACGACTATCTCTCCTATAGGCATACAGTACATCACAAATACCTAACCAATGAAGAACAACCGACAAACCCGTTCCGGTCCCAAAAAAAGCACTTCTCAAATTATCAAATAACACCACATCAAAATCTCATTTCAGACTACATTAATTAAAAAACAACGAGCGTGTCGAATACCTAGGGTCAAGTTTTAAAGTGAAACCAGGCTACCTGAACCGGTGGCGAACGAGGCACTTGCGGACATAATGAAGGCCGTGCGATGGAATTGAGGCAAAAATGGAATAAAACCTCCGAGGATCATCGCACTATACGTAGCAACGGGTGCAGTAACGCGAGACCGCACAAACCGGGACCCCAGGAATTTTCGGAATGAACTTGAAATTTTGATATATCGTATCTTATATTTTCCAGTCTAAACTAATGTAAAATTTATTAAATAAACAACATTATTTTATAGTTCGTCATTCGCCACATTCACAGAACTTAGTTTCCCCAATAATTTATCGCCGCCTCCCTCCGCGACCATAACAATATATTAGGATAATTAAATGGCTCTTTACATTCCTTAACACATCGTTTTTTGTACAAAGCCAGGAGTCGAAAAGCACCGACCAATGCAGACTGGTTTGTGATGTTTTTTCATGTTTTGTGTCTGGTGATGCCATAACAAATAGGCAGGGGTAGTTTTTACAAATTCGATCATTAATTTTCGTCAAGTAATTATCGGTATTCTATCAACATTTCTACTACTAGCTGTAGTATAGCACTTTACGCTAATGGTGATGAAGTTAAAACATAACATAGGGTTTTCTTTGCATATGCTTTATTAACTTACGCGTTATATATAATTCAAAGATTTTCAGAATAAGTATATCATAGCTAAAACGAAAGTACAATCAATTAGTTGACAATTTCTCCAGCTACCATTACACACACGTACCCAATATTTTAACATGTCTGTGTACAGATAAGCCCAAAGTCAACATATTTGTTTGACACGTAAACCCTGGTGCCGCTTTAGCCGTCGAACAAGTCATAAATATGCATAGAGAAGGTAGATCACCTGTGCCCGTTTATGTTCGAAGCCCCTTCATGTTTGTCCACGAAAAATATCACCCTTTGTATAGGCTTTGTTGTACTAAAGCCTCTGTCATCACAGTGGAACATCGCGCACCTATCATTCAAATCTTTCTCGTTCAACCGTTTAATAATGTTGAGATTAGTTATGAACTTAATAATTTTCCTTTATAAAATTAGTATACCAATATGTAACACATTATGTTTTCTTTTCTTTCTTTCAATTTCATATATTATAAGATTACTTTTTCAGAAAATGGACAAGACTATATATAAGTTTAAACTAAAATAGCATTGCTAATTAGCTAAAAATATGGGCTAGGATCGTTATTATATGGAGTGATTTGTTAATCTACCGTAATTAAAATAAAAGTAGTATTTACCAATAAAATAGGTATAGTAAGAATATTTGTTTTGTTAAATAAATATTATAATAGGTAGGTAATCCTTGCAGTTAAAATATCTAGTTTTCATAAGTTTTCTCCTGAAACATTGTAATGAAAACATCAAAAACTGAAATTATATTGTAGGTACTTAAAATTATATTCTGTAACATCTTCGGTTTTACATTGGTATGTACTGGTATTAGAGAAAATTCCAATAAACAGTTTTGATTCTATATTAGTTGTTATTGTATAGTTAGAGGTTTTTAGAACAACATGTCTATAGGACCCTTCCTTACGCGTGTACTGACACGATCTTGGCCACTTCATTCTCATAGAGTAACACACGATAAACGCTAACGAATACAGCCCACAAAGTTTTTTAAGGAGACTTGGGCGCCTTTCACTTTGTTGAAAAAAATCTTTTGAAACAAGACACCGATACGCGGTGTTTGCTTGAGTTACAGAGCACTGTTAATGAAACGTTACACTTCATTCACTCGGATTGTCTTTCCATGTTGGATCCTATTCAGGTAAGTAAACACACATGTCAAAATTAAACCATTGAACACCACAGAAACAAATATGTAAAAATTCTGTAGGAATTTTCATCATTTTGAACCTTACAACTATGAAACTTATGAAACTTTGAAACTATGAAACTTTATAAAAAATGCAAACAGATTTTTAGTAGAAAGCCATCGATAGAACGTTCCAGGTGCAAAATTTACTTTACAACTCGTTCTTATTCTTCGAGTAACTCCCTCGAGTACGATCGGTTTCGTATCTTTCTATATCCAATCATTGCCCGCGGGAATTGTGTATTATTTATAATATCATGATCACCGGTTGTAGCGGGGGTCAATAGTGGAGTCAATGAGAACATGCCCACTAGTTGGAAGTTGCAAGTCATTCGTATGAGCAATGGAATCCACGCTTCCGACGTCCAATAAATTTAGAAGCCTTATGTTTTTGGAACGAAGTTCTTTTATGAGGCGTACAGTAGAGTGAAATGGCAGAAATCGTCCCGTAAGCAAAAGCATCAGAGTACCAGGGTAACAAAGAGTAAGGGGCGGTTAATTTATATTTAATTTTTAATGATTACGAAAAAGCGTAACAGAAACTGTTCGGAGGTTTTATATATTTCCTCGTTATTATTGTTATTATTTTAATTTACACAAGACTTTTTTACATTCGTTTTTGAATAGGAAGAAAACTTCACTCACGGGGATCCCCCGACTACACAATATTTTTTGTTTCAATAATTATTTTGTTTTCATACAACATGTACTCGTACATGGTTGCTGGCTCAAGCGTATGTAATGTCGTCGGTTTCTCCACCCCGACATGTAAAGTATATGAGGCGATTAGTTACCTCGCAATTATCGTCGGCGCTAAATGACGCACGGAAGGCTATAAACATTAACTTGCGTATCGTGCTAATTTTCTGCGTCAACCCTTGTCGGGCCGATAACTACCGCTGATCGATTTGCATCCGTAATTACGTCACTTTTAGCGCAGGAGGTGATGAAAACGCGACAAGTACGTGATTGCGGGCGGCGATGATTGCCCGCCTCTTCCAACCTGACCGGTTATGACTTTTACTTTAAATACGTCCTCCCGTACCTTCTATTTAAAGTGGGAAAATCACAATAATTGATAAGTGATAACATATATTACAAAGTATTGGATTGTGACTCTAGTGACGTACCAAACTGAGTACTTTCTCAGCAGGATGTTTATGGGACTTTTAGGATAAAATCCAGACAATTCATTATCCAACCCGCGATTTACTTCGCTCCTACAAAATAGCATGCACTGCTCATACACAACCAAACTATCCCCCTAAAAACCTTTATTTATGTTGTACATTTTTCCCCCAATCCCAAAAAGCGCCCTTTTCAGCGTTGGGTTATACAGGCTGAAGATTTCCCGCATATAAGTATGACAGTATAGTTATATTAATACTTATAATATAAACTGTCTACTTGAAATGAATTAAATGGCAAACTCATGACGCGTTCGAGCTATCGAAATAAAACGTATTGATTTATCAGTATATCAGAAGTTCATAACTCGAGCCGTCGCGTCGCATTTGGTCCGGGCGGCTGCGCGGCTCGCGCACTAATCTCCGCTCGGTACGGTCGCCGCGATACTATTCACGCCTAAAGCATCACTCCGTTTGAAGCTCATTCTTAGAATAATAAACTATATTTGTTACAACTCAGGTTCGTAATCGCCGCTTTTATTGTTTGTCTCGTCCCAAAGAGAAGTGATCGCATCACCGTGGGCGTAAAGTCAACAATCGCACACATATCACACTATACGTCCTCTTTTGCTGACGGTCCCGAAGAGCCTCTCGATAATATTTTATAAGACAAATAACCCGATAAAGATGTTTTGACGTGAACCCGTGTTCATCGCTCACACTAAAATGCGTTCAGTGAACGCGTATAATAAAATATTTATTTACAATTTTGTGATTTTGTGTAGCAACAAAATAAAACGGTTCGTAATTTAGTGTCAACTTTATTGGTGGCGAGCGAAGCGTTAAGGCGATCAGCCGAATGTATTATACGCTGACAGGACTTCGGGCGGCGGACTTTAACGTACATCCATTAGCATTGTTTTAAAGGATTAAGCGGCGTTTAGGGGCGCATCGTAGGCGACGTGTCGACCGACACGCATATTTTTATGACACATACCATTTATTTTTTTATTTAATCAGTGTGAAATGACTACCAGGTTGTAAGTGTTTGATAAGTTCGAATTGTTTTTGTTTACAAAGTTAATGGATGTTATCCTTTTGAACGCCTTTAACAATATATTCTATCTATTCTTCATTTATCAAGCTTGTAAAATAGGTATCAACCTGATTTCCTTGTTTTGGTAAAACTTCATGTTTTTAATAAATCATTTAAAGGGATTTCAAAACACAGTTTGAAGTTCGAATCCAATACGTTTGGGTAGGTCTGACCGCTAAATTTTATTAGATCCTCCAGCGGTCGGTATCAAATTGCACAAAAGGTTTAGTATTGTTTTCGGTACCCAAATCAAAAGCGATAGCTCCAGTAATTTGACAAAATTACCCGATGAGAGGGGTATCGTTTTTGTAAAAGATCTGTTGCAATACACGGCGATGGAAAAGGCATTTTTAACCCGTATGCAGCCAAATTCTCGGATTAAGAGGCGAGTTTTTGACTGCAAACGTAAGTTGGCGACTTAGAATATTGGTTTACACGTAGTTACGTGCTTCCAATCGATTAATATTTCACCAACGAGTCACTGACATGGGACCATCGTGTGGTTGTTTTCGCTTCACTTCATTTACGGAATTTTGCGGTGTTGACATTAGTATTCAGTGTTCTTAAGAAGTTCCGTATAAGAATGAGGTTTCAACTATATATTATAATAGGATAAAATGCATATTTAGTTATGGTACATATTAGGTGGTTTCTTAATAATATTTAAGATGAAAAATTAATTACTATTAATCTAGAGCCTCAATAGCTCAACAGTAAAGCAATCGGACTCATCACTGAGGGGTGGTGGTTCGATCTCCACCCCGCTGGACTATTGTCGAACCCACTCCTGGGGACACGCAATACAGTGTTTCCTGACTAGTTGGAGAGAAATGGGAATATTGGCCATATTTAAAACTTTTTTTTTAAATATGGCAAATATTCTTTAAAAAACAATCGATATCAGTGTTTTTATCTATTTCTTTTATTAAATCTCAATAAGAAATCTATTTATTAAAAACATATAAATATTTTCTTCTTTAAATTAGAGTTATTCATCTAGCCCTATTTTCGCCCACCTAATGATATTGACAGCTGCATATTGAAAGATATAATCAGTTATTTAATATCAAATATTTAAAACTACCAGTCACCAGTATTATCCGAAACACGTATTTATACAATGTGCGTTAGAAATATAATAATTGTATTATAATATTATTTTCAATAAGATTTCGGTGGATATAACGTAAAATATGTATAATATAACAAAGTATTATTCTTAAAAATATAAAATCTACATCTCGTTGCGAAATTAAATCAAAAAAGTGCCAACCCTAATCGTCGAACAATTCTCTACATAAAAACAACTATACGCAAATTGTATACTCAGTCAACTACCTAATCAATACAAATCAAATATTTTCCATCATTAAATCTTTACCGGTAGTCGACATTTAAGTGCCAGGTATTTTCGCAAATACTTCGGTATGATCAAAGACGTCGGTCCAAAATTAATTATCAATTTGTCGTGGGTGCCACGCAGGCGACATAAATCGATCGGTGTATCTGCCTGCAGCCACATTAGCTACGCTCCAACACGAGATAAGGATAACAAATGCTCAGTTTAAGGTTATCTGAACATCGCGGACATGAGAGAGCTTTTTGCCACTGCGTCCCTCGCTTTGACCTTCTCGTATCGCCTTATAAAATTCTCGGTATGGCTATTTATCTTGAGATTAGATTTATTATGATAAAAGTAAATTAAATTACTGATTACTTTGGCACATGTTTGATGTATGATCCCACTAATATTATAAACGCGAAAGTTTGTATGGATGTTTGGATGTTTGTTACTCTTTAACGTCGCTACTACTAAAGCGATTTGGCTAAAATTTGGAATGCAAATGGATTTTACTCTGGATTAATACATAGGTTACTTTTTATCCCGAAAAAATCCATGTTTTCCCGAGATTTGCGAAAACTGATGATTTTAATGATATGAATGTTTGTTACTTTTTCACGCCTCGACTACTACACCGAATTAGCTGAAATTAGGTATTGAGATATACTATAGCATGGAAAAACACATAGGCTACTTTTTATCCCCGAAAAATCCCTGTTTCCCGAGGGATTTGTGAAAAACTAAATTCCACGCGGACAAAGTCGCGGGCATCCGCTAGTCCATTCATATTATGCCTTGCGGTTTCACCCACATAAATCCTGTTTCTGTAGGAGTATCGGAATAAAAAGTTACGTGAGTGAGTGTGAGTAATAACTAGTTACGCTCTAATTGCTGAACCGATTATTACGAAACTTTTCATATACGGTGGTAAGAGTCATAGCTGGGCATTAACTCGTTAATCCGTTAATCGTTAATTAACGAAGTTAACATTTTGATTAACGGATTAACTTTTAAGTTAACTTTCAAAAATGTTAACGGACCGGTTAACTTCCGTTAATATGCAGAAGTCCGTTAATCGTTATTCCAATGCCTACTATTTACCGCGCGTCGCGATTAACAGGTTTAAACAAGTAAGAAATGATGAAAGATGTTTTTTTCAAAGAAATCAACAAATTACTATATTTATGTTAAAATTATAGATAAAATCAACTAAAAGCAAATTATGGCACTTTTCCCCAGTGCTCATCCTTATTTTTCCAATGGGGATCTCACACAATGATATAAAAATGAAATATTAACCAGTCATATTAACGGATTAACGATTAACGTTAACTTGCGTTAATTCTTCCGGAATGTAACGCTTTAACGTTTAACGAAGCTAACATTTTTTGTAGCGGATTAACGATTAACGAAGTTAACTATTTGATTAACGGTGCCCAGCTATGGTAAGAGTGCAGAAAATAATATAAAGTATCCTTTCAGCCAGAAAATTACTTACTTTCCAAGGGAATACAAAACCTGCTTACACACAAGCGGTAGTACCAAAACTATAAAATTTTTACAAAGTTACGTAAAGTAAGCAAGATGTTTGAAATTTAAATTTGTTTTAGCTATACGTTATAGATGCAAGTCTAAGCAGGTGATTCAAATCAATTGTTCAGATGAATGTAGACACATTGACTGATACCGTTAAAGTTTAATAACCCGCCTAATATTATAACTGCCTCGTTAGCTTGGTTAGCTTTTGCGCTACATCATTATGAAGTCCAGTGTTCGATTCCCGGGATCAGGCAAAGATAAAAATGTTATTGGGTTTTTCAGCCACGATTTTTATTAGCAGTCTGGAGTTTTTTTATTCTATACAAATTAGCATTAGATACAATCTAAAATGGAAGCGGGCTAACTTGTTAAGAGGAGAATGAAAATCTACACCCCTTTCGGTTTCTACACTAGATCGTACCGGAACGCTTAATCGCTAGGCGGTACGTCTTTGCCGGACGACCGTGTTGGCATACCCCCGTACCTCAGAGAGCACGTTATCCCGTGGGTCCTTCGCCAGATCACTCCACAGCTGAGCCAGATCACCCATTGGTGATTGAGAGTAAAGGAATAAGCCTACCACATGTGTTTGTTACTTTTGTGCACTTTGGAATGTCTGTCTGTCTATATGTTTACCAAGTCTATCAAACAGATTATGCTAATTCCACAGTTATTTCGTTAATTTGATACGACGTTTGAGTTCAACGTGAACAATGGTCCAAAGTGTATTATCATCTATCTAATTAGTTATAACTATCTAGTAAATACCAACGTTTAGAACTACACAATCACTCTGCGACTACAGTGAAGTGTTAATTTATATGTATACCTAGGTATTCAAACCTATGATCTATAGAAACATTCACCACATACAAAGAAGTGCTAATTTATTGTATCATATTTTATATCTTTAGGAGCGTTAATTTATATTCTAAACGTGTATTGTAAACCTGGAGGAAAATCTACTTTATTACTGCAATATTTGTTCAAACACAATTTACATTGACAACAATATTGCAAAACGCTGACCTTAAAGTTATTTTCAAGATAACTTGACCTTTATACACTTTATTTTGAAAATAAAGAAACAGCAGTACTAAAGAGCTGGCGTACTGAAAAGTACGAGTATGATCAAGAGATTGCATTTTAAAATGGCGGCGTTTTTAAGCATCTGCGCTGCTAGGGTATAATTATTATCAGGCTACAGGCATATGCGAAATTGGGGTCTCACCTCGGCTCGGCCATAAATAAAATAAAATGAGCGACGTCGGTGGGAGGAACAACGCGCTAATGAATACGCTGGATGACCCAACTCAGCCGCAGCAGGGATCTTAAACGTTGCTATCTCACGTCCCGGCTCTTTTGAACCGCTTCTATTGGCTAAGTAGTGTTGCAATTTGATGGAAATGACCATTTTTATTTTATTACCTACTCGTTCGGTGCCTAGATAAATATATCTTCTCATTGGGTACCTTATATACGTCGTAATACACAGTTTTTCATCTACACAAATATTATAAAGTGTGTGGTTTTGGAGGGTAGATAGATCTACTAAGCCGACTTTGAAAATTCTTTTACCACTAGAAAGCCATGTTATTTGTAAGTTTATCATAGGCTATATTTTATCTCCGTATTCTCACGAGAACGGGAACTATGCGGGTGAAAAGTAGTAATAAGTACGTAAGTGAGGTTGTCTTGAATAATTATAACTTATTAAAGTTAAAAAAATACTTATCAATAAATTTTGTCTCACCACAATATTTAGTAGGTGGATATTATCTCAACATTTCTACTGCTTATACACTTTCAAAACGCTCAAGTAAGTGCTAGCACAATATCCTGCGATGTTAAACATAACCAGGAAAAAAAGTTCCCAGCTCAACATATTGCATTATTATAATATATGCTACATCATTAAAAATACCAAGACTTCTGATTTTTAGCTCGGTTTTAAATGACATATTAGCCTTCGACTGCGATCTCACCTGTTTGATGATCAATTGCACAATAACAACTTTGTGTCTATTATAAAGGTTGAAAATTACTCAACGCGATACCCCCATTTGAATATGAATAGGAAGGCGCCATGTGGCAGGTACCTACATAAAAAACCGGCCCAAAATAATAATAGCAGACAAATGTCCCCCTTAACGGACACAATGACTAGCCTCCGAGCGATCTGTTCGCTTTTGAAATAAGCTAATTTGAAAGTCTAGAGCGCTTTTTCGTACACCGGTGCGATGGACGGAGAGTTATGGACAAGTCAGTAGCTTAGGCGCCACACTCACGAGAATATGACCGCGGCCCTAACACCGAATTACATAGCACCTAAACGAGTTATTCTCCATAAAGCGATGCAAGTCGCTTTATCGGATAAGACGTCGGACTCACTGCGTTTTCCCAGCGCTGTGGCGTGCTCACAGTTTGTCCACATACTCGCCTTCTACTAAGAACTACATTTAAGAGCCTTTTTATCGTAAATTATAATGAAAAATTAGTTGAGAAAACCGTCACTGGGAAGTAAGTTTTAGGTTTTGCCTACTAGGTCAAAATATACAAGTTAGTATGACTGTGTCGAAGATCTTTGATTTTTTCAGAACTGTAAGGAATTGCATACCTTTAGACAAACTATTTGGCAATAATTTAAATTTTTATTAAGGCCTTAAATGTTTTATATAATACTATTTGTAGAAGTATAGTTGCGCATTTAATACAGCCAAAAGCTAGTTAAATACGTTAAAGACGTCAAGTTAGCGCTTGAATACGATCTCATTAATATATACATAGTCTGGTGTGTCCCTTACACATGTTATTAAAACCTTTTTTTTACAATACGTCGTACCGGAACACTAAATCACTTGGCGGTACGTATTATGCAGTAACTAGCCACAGCCAACACCTACTTCCAGGCTTAGCCAATCTAGAAATTGTATTAGCTACCTATTCCTCAATGTTAAAACGCTATATTATAAATCAATTTAAATAAAAATTATAGCAAATATTCTTTAAAAATTGAGTTATTATTCAAATTAGTTGGACATAAAACGACTGAGAGCGAAAGTGAACAGCTGTAGCACCTTTTGCTAAATATTAACATTTATGTATATCTATGTTGCCTCCTTTACCTACTTTGTGTTTTAAACAATAACTTAATGGAAAACTAACTATGCCCCTGGTTTTGCCCATTTAGATCCTATTCCCGTGAGAATGGCAATATAAAATCTATTCCAGACCATCTATAATTCCAAAATTCCCTACAGATCTGTTCAGCTGTTTCATCGTGTTTGAGTAATAAAACATTCATAGGTCCACCACTGAGCTATAAAGCGAAAAATAACAATCGTATATGCACCAACTGATCTGTTTAAAAGCGGTGCCAATTCTGTGGCGTGTTTATTTTATATTGATGAACATACATAAAAAAATATAAGTACATAAGTGCAAACGAACATAGAACTCGTTCTTTTGTAAAGTCAGTTAAAAAGTCATCACTTATATTCTTGTACGTACGTATGCACTTTTCAACGTCAGGCTATGTTATGTTACTTAATTATGGTGATAATGAAAGTCGAACACTTAAAAATAATGTCACGAGGGTTCTAAACGCCCCTTGAAGAGCCCACAACAAAGCTAAATTTGAAAATCGAGTATCGAAAAATTGTTCTTACGTCCATAAATAGAATTCTTGTGCTGAATTTAATTGTATTTTGAGTGAAAGATTGAAGGATTAGCGAGGTTGCGCAGGAGTCGACGCGCCCGGTCGCGGCGCGATCTCTATCGGCCGTCGCCGTGTCGACTGCACAATGCCATCTTTTGTGTTCCGACACGATTATTTATTGCTAACAAACACTGCGCCTACAACAATCATATAACTGTGAAATTTAAAATTATTGAACTCGACCACGCCCGTTTTCACTGCAGCTGGAGATACGAGTAATATGTACTTTGAAAAAATAAACGGTGAACTTTCTAAATGGAAGGAGTTGAGTTGTATTCCCTAGTTCGTATTGTTAAGGAAAGGTTTATTTATTTATTTAGAGCGGTTTCAAGCGGGTGAAGGTAGGTGCTGGATGCTGGCGGCTCGAGACCGTTGTCCTTGGAGGTCCATGCAAGTGGCCTATGTCCACCAGTGGACGTCTATCGGTTGATAAGGTTAGGTTTCATCAAGTAATTCTCAATAGGACCTCTCCTGTAACTCCTGTAAGGAGAAAAGACCTGACCCTTATTTTTCTTATTCAATCGATCGTGCTAGATTAGCCCCCACATTCCGAAAACTTACAACGCTGTGACATCATTGGTTTCCATGGAAAATTCACTGTTAGTGACATTTTATTTATGGCATCTCATAGAAATTAAATTCAAGTTCTAATAAAACTTGTTATAGGCGAATATGACATCGACGAGTATAAAATAGCGGAATCACACCCCTGCACCAAACAGCGAGATCAATTAAGCTATTGATCAAGAAGTTATTATGACTGTGAAGATGTATATAATTACGGGTAATTCTCAAATGCGAAGGATATTATTATACTTGGATACTTTAATTACAAACTGAAGGTTTTGTAACACAAAATCATGTATTTATGTGCGAAATGTCAAGACGATATTTACTATAGTTTATAGAAGTGCTAAGTTCGCAATTTCAATGAATTAGCAAATGCTTACTATTTTTCCCGCTTGGCAAATATTGTGCAGAAATCTAAAAAAATACTTTGTATTTTAAACGTTATTGAACTTGAACAGAGATACAGCTACAACACGAAACCGCACGTTAGTCTTCATAAACTTTTCGACAAATTACATAATAAACACTATTAAGTAAGCTCAAATGAAAATGTTCTTACGAGTATAGTTATCATCAAGCCTCATTCGCGTTCGACAGGGAGAGATCCCGTCTTTCTGCGACCCTTTCATATTTAAGGGAGATATTTTTATTCCGTATTCATTAATTTCACAAGGTGGTCTTTTTACAAGTTCCTGAATTTAGGGTAGGTAGGTATATACATACTCTTGGCATGGGCTTTATTAAAAACTTCGGCATATAGTCCAGGAAAGTTCACCTTTGGTTTCTCTTTCTAACAATTCCATTCACACTGGCCTTAAAAATCCTTTTAGTTAGACTGCTTTCAGTCATCCTCTGTACCAAACCATCTAATTTTGCAAACTATTAATTTAGTCGAATATTGTAAAGAACAATAATTCTTGCAAATAAATGATTATTATTATTACTAAGCATTACCTTTTTCAATTTCAATCACTTCATCCTTATACCACACTTACTAACGAAATTAATTGCGTACTTCAATTTCGTGCTATGGATTCTTTCTTGTAATATTACTTGTACTATAAATATTCCAGATTGTCTTTTCAAACGAACAATCGTTCGTAAACATGCGCTTGCATTTGTCAAGCTGTTTGTTTAGTAGTTATCATTCCAGCGTGGATGTTGCTCGCATTGTCGAGGAAACAATGAAGTATTCTACGTTTAAGCTAAAGTTGGACAATGCAACGGAGACGACACTTGCCGATACTCGAGAGCATTGAGGTTAAGCCGTCGCGTATTTTAATAGATACGAGCGGTATGTCGGCCGTTGTATTAAAACAATGACCAATAATTTTGTATTTATGTCTCATTGCAGCGAAAAGAAGCGATACGTATACACGGAGAGCCACGAAACACGACGTTAAAGCGGTGCGAGTTGCAAGCAATTATAATTATTCATTATGCGAAAATAAATAGATATATAATGCACAAGGGTGTTGTTTTGGATGCCCAGAACCTTGAAACCTACAGTAATTAGGACCCAAAAATGAAGGTTACCTGAAATATTTTCTGGAAGTTTTGAAAATACGTAATCTTACCTAGTGGTAAGGTAGTTTAGTGGTGCTTTTTTCGAATTATCATTTGTTATCTCGTAATTTTCCCGAGAAAAAGAGCACTTATTTTATACCTAGTTATTTACACGATACAGAAATCTTTTTTAATAATTTTTGTGTCTGTCAGACTATCTGTTTGTCCGGGCTAAACTCTAGAACGGCTGAAAGGATTTGAATGGGACTTTCTCTGGAAAATAGAGGAAGTTATTGAATAACATATAGGCTATTTTTAACTTGGCTACTCTTACAGCAACGCTTCTCTATAGCATACAATAAAGCATTATTGCATAGCAAAGTAGTGCTGGCTAGTAAAAAAGTGTCAAGCAGTTCCAAAGTTTTGTGGCCCAAGTATAATCGTTGTTTGTACTTTTAATGCAACGCTAACTGTATTCATGCTGAATGCTAAAGTAAGGTAAACATACTGTAACGCATCATTAACATCTCGAATAAGACAATAATATCTAACAATTTATGTTAAAGGTTACATCTACTACTTTTAAACTGTGTATTTTATTTCATTGACATATTTTCAAATACAAAAATAAATATTTACGACTGGTTTTATTTTCTGACAAACTTGTGAATCGCTGTACCTAATCTTTGCGAACGTTAAGCACGATTTGCATAAACGGAAGTGTAAAGTTAAATATATTAAAATAACAAACGAAAGCGAGACGGCTTATCAAGAGCACGAAGTCGAGTGTTATAGTCAAAATACGATCGCGTACTAACAATCATTATTGAAAGCCATTAGTTTATTAATCGCAACCGCGCCGTGCATTGTTCTACCGAGGACAATTATTATAGCTAGACCAAATAAACCCGAGCCGACATAACCGACAGTTTGCCTTAGCTCGAGAGCTAGTCGATATTTTTGGGTAAGTATTGAGGCAGCCATTTCAGACACGTGATATTTAAGAAATTAAATATCACGTGTCTCAAACGGTGAAGGAAAAACATCGTGAGGAAACCTACACACCAGAGAATTTTCTTAATTCTCTGCGTGTGTGAAGTCTGCCGATCCGCATTGGGCCAGTGTGGTGGGCTATTGGCCTGACCCCTCTCATTCTGTGAGAAGACCTGAGCTCAGCAATGTGCCGAATATGGGTTGATGATAATAAATAAAATAATAATTGAGGCAGCTGAAAATTTGTCCTGTACCTCTTTTATACTACCCTAACCCAGTACTACAGACTTAGCCGGGCAGTAATAGGGATAAATCAACCCCTATATTTACAAAGTGATTTTTCTAAAACTATCCTTGAGGCAATTTCCAAGTTATTTTATTAACACTACAACTACATATGACACATTGGAAGACCAAAAAAACCAAAGCATTTACTCATATATCTAATTTGTACAGCAGTTATATGTCTCACCAAAAAAATCCATAAATTCACTAAAACTAGATGAACAGCAATTTACATAGAATAGAAATAGAATAACCCTAAAAACTAATAATATATTATGTTTTTATACAATTTCACAACAAATTATTCAGCGATGAAACTATAAATTGTGTAAATGTTGGAATTATGTAATGACAAAATGTGCCATTCATTACACCAAGACAGTGAGTGGGATGATAAACCGAGCTCCGTGAGAACACAACTCTATATGCGGTCAGCTGCCACCACTGCAACTGCGGTCCGTGGCGGGCCAACGTTACAATAAATAACTAATCTATCTATCTACAGGGTGCTTCGGGAGTATTTCCCATAACTTCAAGAATTGACGAGATATAGGAGCCGAACTGCATAACTAATATTTTTATAACTAAAAAACATCTTTTTTTCTTTGTTTTCATACAAAGTAATTCAAATAATTCCGACTATCCATGTAACACACGCCTTTATCTGACTTTGCATTTTAAAATACATAAAACTTGGCTATGTCATAATTATAAGGATGCATATAAGGGACACATTTTGAGATCTATTTACAAAAGAAATATTATTTACCCCGAAAATATTAACTTTAGAACACATGTTCCTTGAATATTTTAAATTAATTTTCGTCAAAGAATATAAACCCAGAGTTATAGGAAATACTCCAGAACATCCTGTAGATAGATACATTAATTATTTAGGTCCAATTCTGTACATTGAAGGTATTTTGAAGATTTTTGTTATATATTATAATCGATTCCAAAAATATTTATTTTTAATTTTTTGTCTGTCTGTGTTTTTGTTGACCGAGCGTATCATTTCAATTCGTTCAATACTTTCATCGTAATGAAAGTATTGAACGAATTGAAATGATACTATGCACGATATGAAGAAGGTTATAGGATACTTTTAGTCACGAAAATAAAACAAAAAGGGGTGAATTTACCAAGTTACATTTGTAAAAATACCAGAAAAATACTAAAAATAATTTAGTTCAAATATAAATAGGGGTGAATTACGGTTTGAAAGTTTTCATCGATTTCCACGCGGACGCGGAAGTCGCGGGTCTAAGATATAGTAGTGCGTTAAAAAACGTTTTTTGTTAGTAGACTGGTTATCAACCACTAGTAGATCAATTATTATCAAACCGAGAATAGAATGTTATCAAATATAAGTAAAAAGATATATGAGTAAGCCATACAAAACAGTTTATAAACAAGCGCTAAAAACTATGTGATGGTTTACTGCTCCTTTATTTGAAGTGAACACGAACTAAAATTCGGAAATACCTAGTTCCATCGGTCGTAAACCCTTGAAATATCATGTTGTAAGAGTTGCGTATAAACAATTTCAGCAAACATACGTTCGTTTGTGTACAAAATGCTAGTGCGCGCCACTGGAAATCGCGTTAACATTCCACTGCATTTAAACAGCGATCTCTTGAAGAAAAAACAATAAGCCCTCATACGCATGAGAGCTTTTTTAACGCGTAAGCGTTCAAATATAGTATGAAGTTAAATGAAGGTATATTTCCAACGCCCAAAATTGAAAATGCAACATTGCTCGATTAAAAAGCATAGTGTGTGTTTCAAAAACGCTGTCGTGTGAACATATATATACTTGGGAATGCATTTATTGTATTTGAATGCTTTTTTAACGTCCGATAGCAAAACTCTCGTGCGTATGAGGCATAACGTTACGATAACATTACTTGTAAAATTGTACCTGCATTGAATTGGTGTAAACTTGGCTTATACGATCATTGGATTATGAAAAAGTCTAAATGCAGTGGACTACCAAACGATAATGCAAATAATACTTATTGTCTAGATAAAAGTCGTCATCAACCCATATTTGGCACACTGCTCAGCTCGAGTCTCCTCTCAGAATGAGAGGGGAAAGGCCAATAGTCCACCACGCTGGCCCAATGCGGATTGGCAAACTTCACACACGCAGAGAATTAAGATAATTCTTTGGTATGCAGGTTTCCTCACGATGTTTTCCTTCACCGATTGAGACACGTGATATTTAATTTATTTTCTGAAAAGTTGGAGGTGCATGCCCCGGATCGGATTCAAACCCACACCCTCCCCCTGGAATTGGAGGCAGAGTTCATATCCATTGGGCTATCACGGCTCACAGAGTCACAGCTCACAGATAAAACGAGTACTCGTAAAATACGAGCCCGCTCTATCCATCGAAATAATACGCGGATTGACACAAATCGCGCATTCCACCAGTTGCAGAGAGTTGCTTTGTTGCACTAAGTTGCATAGCCGCTTCTTGTTGCAGTTTTTTGTATTGCGAACTCGCGTCGCATTGATTTGTACTGACTGGAAAAGAATGCTTCACATTATACCAGCTTGAATATGACTGTATGCAACGTCCACTGAAAGAATATGTCCTTCAGTGGACTTGGACTGAAGGAACTTAAATCAAACACATGGTCTGATAGTGACACTTTTCGACTCGCTGTGTCCATGTAGTGGGGAGTCGACCAACATTGCTATTTCCAGCGCACGGTCGCTATTCCAATACCTTGAGACCCCAACGTTCATCGTTATATAGCAAAAAAATACACGTCTATGGTAGTACTGTGATAAGGTGTCTACTGTCTGTGGATATTGTTTATTCAACCTGTCACTCTCGTACATTCAAGTATCATATTATCTGTCATTCTCTGTTCTTTCAAGTGATCTGCCGTTCACTATATTTTACTAATTAATAAATGAAACAGTCGAGCAGTTCTTAATGTCTTTTCCTTTTACCTCCGGGCTCCATATACAAAGAGTTATTAACAAAATGAAGGTATTGCCGTCTAGGCACATAGATAAAATATATAACCGAATTTTCTAGCTAGTAAAACGCAGACACATTAAATAGAATAATATCTGTTTGAAGTATAAATTCATCAACACGTCCCGCTTACCGTACTGCTTGGAAATTCCGACACGGTAAATATACCAAGTATAAGTTTGTTACGCAAATTTTGGCCGTTGCCCGCTAACCATAACAGATTATTTCCCATTATATGCATAATAGTATAAAACTCAGACACCGGCGTAAATGTACCACATGGAAACAAATTGATGAGTGTAATAAAGTAAACAATTGAATCATGGCGCCCACACTTCCCTACAGACTCGGAAAGTTAATCGTAGAAACGTAAACTGAGATAAACTTAGAATTGGAATAGATTTGTTATTGATTATGAGATGAGAGCTTACGAAACTCAGGTACAACGTTAATACGCTCGAAGTTTCTTTTTTCTCAAACTTCTTCCTTTTTACGTTATTTCACATAAGCATGTGCATTATTTGTTTATTTGCAATGATCTAAAGAACTTGATAATGAAGAGGGGCATGCTATTATTTATATAAATACCAAAATAACTTTAACCGAAGTAGAATTTTCTAATAGAATTTTACTTGTACGCACAAAACATCTATATGAAATGTAAACATTAATTACAAAAAAGTGATGTTTTATTTCAAAACTAGTAGACTTTGGTTGAAAGCCAAGGTAAGTAATACGTCACAAATCCATACGTAATCGATAATGCGAACTAAAATATCTCTTTTAGTTTATTCTTGATTCTATAAGTCAGATGGCAATCGCGTTGTGTAAACAACGTGTCAATTTACACATGTTTCGCACTGACTATAGTGCTATAGTTTTACGTGTATAATGTACTTTACGTGTATATTGGTTTGTCGGGGAACAGAACTTCAATGAAAGAAACTCACATACAGTTCATATTATTAATTATTATCTATACTAATATTGTATAGAAGAATGAAGAATTTGTTTGATTGATTGAACGCGCTAATCTCAGGAACTGATCCGATTTGAAAAAAATTTTCAGTATTAGATAGCTCATTTATCGAGGAAGGCTATAGGATATATTATCCCCGTATTCCTACGGGAACGGGAACCACGCGGGTGAAACCGCGCGGCGTAAGCTAGTTAGGTAAATACTAGCGGATGGCCGAGTCTCCGTTCCGTCATATTCTGTTTAAACTTATACAGTCTTCTAATAAAAAGTTGTATGTTTAACACCAAAATCTGATGCGTATTTCCAAAGATTAGTGTGAAAGAACACTTGGTTTCCACTTTTCTTGTCTCTTATTATATTACTCACGCGACTTTATCCGTCCTTACACTTCTTTAATCTGGCCCTCTCACAAAATCCTTTCTTTGCGGACGTCTGCTGACTATATCCTACCTCTCTGCCAAATTTCATTTTTGTACGTCAAACGGTTTTCGATAATTAGTGATGAATGACCTTTCGCATTAAGATTATTCTGCAGAGCTCCGCGGCAGTTTATACTGTTCTCGTTCCCTTATAATATCGGGGTTAATAGTAATCTAAGTGCTATTCCAGACTTTAATCTATGTTTGTGCCATTCATCTAGATCACCCGAGCCATTCTGGCTCGGTTGAGTAACTAACATCCATACAAACTTTTGTATTTACGTCATTAGTAAGGTAGATATAGATTAACGGACGCCCGTAACTCAGTTCACTTGAAGTTCTGTTTTTGACAAACTGCGCGGTAAACATGCATTTTTTGGGCTAAAAACTAACTTACAGTGGATATGACGTCTGCCTCCGATTCCGGAGGGCGTAGGTTTGAATCCGGTCCGGGGCATGCACCTAAAACTTTTTAGTTAAGTACATTTTATGGAAGTAAATACGTGTCTCAAATGGTGAAGTGAAAACATCGTGAGGAAACCTGCATAGCTGAGAATTTACTTAATTCTCTACGTGTGTGAAGTCTGCCAATTTGGCCAGTGTGGCGGACTATTGGCCTAACCCCTATCATTCTGAAAACGAACTCGTGCTTAGCAGTGAACCGAATATGGTTTGATAATGATGACCCGTAACGCACCGAACGTGAATCACAATAACACAATAACCGTAGTACAATTGCGTCGCCGGTTATTAACAGTATCCAAAGTTCGCATATTCCCGCGAATTGACTTCAAGCAACTTACACAAGAATGCACTTTACTGCACGCCGAGGACTCAATCGGTGATTTTTTATGTTTACCAACGGCCGAGCGATGTACACGATACACGACATGTGGAGATTAATTTCCGAGGTGGCAGATTGTCACTTTAATTTATGATCGCCCATTGTCTTTCGACTGACGTCATCCGTGGCATTCGCGGTAAAATCTGATTGAATTAAGATGCTTTATTTTTTTTATTTCGATTTATTTTATTATCCTTGTGGCTGTTGTTTTTGAATTTAATTGAAAAGAATACATGTATAGGTAGCAGTAGCGAAGGCTGAAATTTTGTTTTTTAATGATGCGCGCAGGCGTTGATTGTACAGATTGTAGAAATACTGTGGTAAAACATACCAGAATAAAACGTATCAGATGCCAACTTTATCATTAATAGTTTACCATATATGTACATAATAATATAATTATACTTATATTTCAAACTGTAGGTATATATATTTGTTATTGTTACACTGTCGATTACGATGAAACTAATAAATAGTGGATTCATTTGTTGCTTTCTTTTCTGTCCTGTAGCTTTTAAAAATCAAAAATTATGACTCGAATTTAATGAAGGCAAAGTCACAGGCAAAACATAGTTTATTTATTTACTGTATTTTTCAAGTTGATTATAATTGATAACTTCAATCAAATAGCAGGGTAAGTATGTCTAATTTAAAGCTTAAATGGAACAGCCTGAATCATTTCTATTTCTGCTATCATATCTGGCTTAGATTAGATTAACCTGTTACACACGATTCGCAGAACATTATTTCCAATGTGTAGATACGTTTTATAGGTAAACGTAACGTATTTATAACAGTGTTGAGGTTTTGATATGCACTTAGGAGTATGAAGAGATCGATTGTCTTCTAGAGTTTCAGGTGACCACAGCTTCCAGACTAAAGTCGTTGACCTCTGCATTATAAGTGACAATTTATTAGTCCATTTAATACATTTTGTTCGTATTATAATAATTTATATCGTACTTTTTCGTCTTCTTTATTTATACAAACCAATAGAATATTGGAATTACTGTGTGTTGCACAAAAACTCGAAAATGTCTTGAATGGTACAAGTGTTTTATTTTTCTTTTACAAGCCTAGATACTAGTTTATTTAGGTATGCTCTTTAAACCGAAAAGGTACAAATAAAAATTAAAAACAATTAATTATTTATCGTGGTTTTAATCTTTAACAAAATTTTCAATCACTTTGTCAATTTCACTTATTTTATGGACATCATCATCAACCTATATTCGGCTCACTGCTGAGCTCGAGTCTCCACGCAGAATAAGAGGGTTAGGCCAATAGACCACCACGCTGGATCCACGCTCCAATGCGGATTGGCAGACTTCACAGGCGCAGAGATTTAAGAAAATTCTCTGTAGCAGATTTCCTCACGATGTTTTTCCTACACCGTTTGAGACACGTGATATTCATGCCCTGGACCGGATTCGAACCCACACCCTTCGGAATCGGAGGCAGAGGTCATATCCACTGGGCTATCACGGCTCTATGGACAACTTGTGTTTAATTACAAAAAACTTTATAAATCTATAGGTATATATTCAACAAGTGTGTGTTCAAAAAAGAGACGTTTCTTTACTTATGCTTTCCGATATCACCCCAGTTAAATTAAACACACTATAGTATAGATAGAATGCGTTAGAACAGGAAGGACAGGAGTCTAAAATCCTGTTTCGGTCATTGGTTCCACACTGTATTATATTGAAGCGTTAAGTATTTGAGTCTTTTTATCCTGGTTGTCAGCGCTCAAAGGTCCGGCCGCCAGCGCTGGGTGGAGCTAATAAACTGTTTGAGTAGTACCATGTGTTGACACTGGTGTTTCACACCTGAACAATGCTCCTCGTTTGCATTAATGTAAATTAGGTTAGGCAGCCCGCCGCCGCGCCTACTTTCAATTAGACGTGCTCCAAAGTAGCTCGTATGTACACGTACACGGACCCGAGATCGTGTACACATCGACTTCCTCGTGTAATGATCGTCTGAACAAAATATTGATGCAACTGCATACCGATATACTCGTAATTTCACCGTGACGATACACGAACCGCCTACGGAATTCATTACATGCGTCGTACCTACGTCGACTTGACTCTGAGTATGTGGGAACCAAATTAATTTGAATGTAACGACGCTAAGTGTGCTTTTTGCGTCCTTTATAATTCAAATTTCGATAAATTCTAAACACTTAATATTATAGCTACTCAATAGTGAGACAAGTATTTTTTTTAACTTCCGGATAATCATGTCAGAAATTCTTTCCATCATGATAGAAAATCCGATATCTTCGTATGGACTTAACGGATTTTCATCGTATAGTAAGTGTGTATAGCAAAGAACCATTTCGATCACGTCAGCTTTGAAACAATAAAACCGCATCATAATTGGTACATTCGTTTAGAAGTTATGATACTACAGACAAACATTCAGACACACAGACAGACAGTCATTACAACACCCATTCTTTGCGTCGGGGCAATAATCGGTTGGTACCTTAAACGGACGATTTTGAGATGTGGGGATTAAGGAAAATGTTGAAAATCTCATGGAATCACTTTGTCTCAAATGCTCAAGTGCTGGAGAGAGCAAACTGCAAGCGCGAGCTGATGACAACTATAATGAGGCGGAAGGTTGCATTTTTCGGACATCTGCAAAGAGGACCCCGTTACGAGTTTCCTAGGTTGATCCTGGGTAGGTAGAAGGTAAGATAGTCGAAAAAAGGGCACGAGGACGACAGCGACGTAAATGGGTGGACGATATTAAGGAGTGGACCAAGAGTAATTACAGCCAGCTGAAAAATATCTCTAGTGATCGGAAAAGTTTTCTCCATCTGACCACCAAACTACAGTTTTGATGATGATGTTGATGACCTAAAACGGAAACTCCAGTAAGTCATATTGGGTAAGGGATCTTTACTTATGCAATAAAATATCAACAATTTCAAAAGCCCCAAAAATAGCTAAAGTCGGCAGAGTGGAACGGATGCGGAGTATAGTGTCAAAGACGAGGCGCTTGTGTTTCGTCCGTCAGCGCGCGCGTCGATCGCGTAAACACCGCCGAGCGCCGCCACTTGCGTGCCGATGTACACTATTATTTGCGTTTTTACGGAGTCCATGACCACCAAAGCTAACAAGAATCATATGGTACACTAAAATATAACCAGACAGGCAAAGGAACCGTTAGAAATACTCGCAGAACTGATGCAGCAAACCCCCCGAACAGATAACAGAGCGAAGCAATCGTAGAGTCGAACAATAAGGGCCTGGATCGGACGTGCCATTAACATTTCCGAACGTCACAAATCACACCCGCAAAATGCGAGATCTATAACCGAAAAAGATCTATGTTGGGAATGTTTTTTTTATTGTGAAGCCGGCGGAGTCGCACGCGCGGCTCGATTGTGGCTGTGTGGTCCTCGCTAGCCACTTTGTAAATAGCGCGGTTTACCTTTTTCAACTTTTGTGTTTTGTTACCTTTTGTGCTGTTGTACGACCAATATTACCATAGCTATTTAGGCCCGTCGGATAAATAAATACGTCATTTATCATGATAACTGATGCGCATGGATGTCGCCGTGTCACAGCGTTCAAATGGGGTGAAGATTTGATCTTTAGCCTTCACGATTTGTAGCGATTTATCTTGCATTGTTTACTTGTTAGTCCATGATAATACGGATAAGAGGTGCATAATTTATATTGAAACCAGAAGCAGTACTCAATTTATTTATGTTCATCCGAGGCTATCTCCCTTTTCATATCTTCGTTCGATTTTCCTTTTTCTTTCACTGCGAACTGAAGAACTGAGGAGGTAGGTTTTACACGATAATACTTTACTATTTATTATATTACTTGACTTAATAAATAAATAACAAAATGTAGGTACACGTTTTCTAACTACTCTAACTCATAAAATTTATGAACACGAAGTATCTACTAACGCCATTTTATGAACCATCTGCTTAAAGATTTTACAAAAAATATTTTTTACGTTGGAACTGCACCATCAAATTGTAGCCACAATAAATTCACTCAAACCGCAGGCCTCTTTCACAATATTTGTATCGGGGCGACAAAAAGGGCCGAAAGGGCGGCCCTTCGTTGAATGAAGGGAAGGTAAATAAATATAAATAAAGGTGAGGGCGGAGGTGCGGGGGGAGCGACGTCCTGCGGCGCCTGCGCTCGCTCGCAATCTTCACAAATATAAACCTCAATACAACATATTTTTATGAAAATATGAAGAAAAGTCATGGTTTTACATTGTTCAACTACTATTATAATAAACAGATGGCCGGGTGACCTTCTGTCCATTTAATAAACTAGCTATAACAAGCGATTTTTGCTTCTACTTTGGGGTTTTACCATTTTTCTTTTTTAGGTTCGGAACGTAAAAAATGTCTGTCGGTCCATCACATTCTCTGAATCTAATTGACCAATTCAGTTGAAAAGTGTGACGCAGAACGCAGACGTGTGACGTGAATAGTCGAAATCTGAATGTGGGAGTCTCTTTTGGGGGCAAGATGTAAAACTAAACAAAAATATTGCGAATTGCACTATGTGACAAAGTACGAGCTAAGATTTAATGAATATATTTTCAAGCTGTTCAAGAAAATAGTCGAAAATTCATTATCCCTCATTCCCGAATCTAAAATTTTGAACAAAATACAAAAATAAGCTTTCCACTTGTAAATTACGGGAAAACCTATAAGAAGTCCATGATAATATGAATGTGGTGGTCACTATTGAGGCCAGATGGAATTTAAAACAAAGATATTGTTCAAGTTGCTAACTCTATTTGTTCAAGATGACGAGACATCCTTTGGGCCAAATAACATATGACGGTTAAAAGTTATTTATATTTATTATAATAAAAAAGTCAAGTTCTCAACTAAGTATATAAATGCAACCAGTTTTCAGGAATCTAAATGTTTCTCGTTGTAAACAGTAGCTATGTACTCGGTAACACAAACTATAAAATACATACAGTGTACGTGAATTTGTAAATTTTCTACGTAGTTAAAATCCAATTACAAGCTCATTGTTTCTCTGTTGGGAACGTCACACGTCATTAAGCTGGACCAATGAGAATCGTAAAAATACACCGACGCTGATCGCTCGCGTTGCAAGCATAATCGAAAGCACTACGACCAATTACAGGTCTTTGCCGTGACAAGGTGCACTTTTATTGGGTGTAAGATTTAAGTGCCGATCGACACGCCAGAGTATAGTCCAACTTGATTTTATTGCCACTTGTGTCTTCAAGTGGACTTTTAATTTGAATTTCCTAATACTTAAACCTATACATCCCACTATTCACGTTTCCCATTGAAAAACTAAACAAAACCTAAGTGAAAAATATCCTAGTAATATTATTAACGCAAAAGTTTGTATGGATGTTTGTCACTCTTTAACGCCGCTACTACTGAACCGATTCGGTTGAAATTTGGAATGGAACTACTACTTTTCATCCCGGAAAAATCCATGGTTTCCATGGTGAAAAACTAAATTTCACGCGGACGTATACAATAATATACAAATATATTAAAATTATCATCATTATCAACCCATATTTGTATCTTAAAAGTTATATGCATTTTAAATTATACTTAATTTTATTTACAACTTATTGAATCTACTCGTATTATTTGTGCAAATTTTCATTCAAATCCTTTCAGCCGTTCTCAGGTCTTATGATATTGTATATAAAAGACATCTACGCGAAGTTATTTCTCGTGCAAATTAGAGCACATGTAAACCCAATTTTTTTTTAGAATAGTAAGTGTACTTATCTGTGACGTCCACTACTGGACATGCCTTTTGCATTGAGTTCCAAACAACACGGTCTCGAGAGTAAAATTTAGGGATGAGATTTTAAAAATTTAAAAAACAATTTATCTTGCGAAACTAACAAACGCTGACGTATTTTTTTAATAACGTGGCTAAGGAAAAATGAGAACAGTTCAAATCAAATAAACAATGAAGTATTGACGGTTTTATGGTTGTAATATGTTAAAAAGTTTACAGTATTTAGTTCAAATAAGATATTTATTACCTACATCATTTATTTTTAATGTAATAAATATAACAATCATAAGCTGATTAATTGGAGGAGGAGAAAGAACCGATGTGCTACGTTTTTGGGGGATTATTCAGACTTATATAGAGAACTTCGAAAACAATGATTACATCTTAGTTAATACGAGCTTAATATATACTAAGCCCACCAACCCGCGTTGGAACAGCTTGGTGAGTCTAAGCTATATACCCCTCTCATATATAGAGGGAGGCCAGGCTATTTAGTAGGCTGTTAAAAAAGGCTGCGTCATCTGTTCCCAAAATCTTTAAATATAAGTAGTTATGAATATAATATATGTAGACAATTACATATTATTCAAGTTGCTTTTATTAATATATAGGTAAGTACTCAAATTATTATAATGTTCCCCTTTAAAATATTTTCAAATTAAAATTAAATGCTCGTTTAAATTACAGCATCGTTCCAAAATGTATATAACACTTTGGAACGATGCTACAAGTTTTGATACACTTTAAAATTAAAATGTGATAACAAGTTTAATTAAAATATGATATATATGTTTTTACAACATCTAAAAGATCTAGTAGAATCTATAATATCAAATATTGTGCAACAAAACATAAAACTATGAGTACTTCCTAGTAACAGAAATAATCGAATCCAATATGAATGTTACAATTATTTGTTGTTGCGCCCTATTTAGCGAGCTTCTTCGTGCAATCTACGCTCTCTCAAATTTATGATCGCCTTCAAAGATATCCGTAATCATATCTATTAACGTTAATACATAAATAAACTATCAATTCTACTTTTTACTGATATGTTCGATTTGGGATTCCAACATCTATAGAGGAAGTAAAAAACCTATAATTTTTTCATCATTTCACTCTTTATTTCGGAATAGATTTTAAAATAAAAATTAGGTTCTGTATTTATTCTTTATTTATTCTGTATTCTGTATTATTCGACTGTCTGTATGTAAAAAAATCAGATCCGGTTGGGAATGATTATTGTTATTTAAAATCATATTTTTCAGAGAATCATATTTTTCAGAGATTGTATGTACATAGATTGAAGAAATTCAAATTGTAAACAACTTCCATGACAATGATTATTATTTATGATTTATTAATATACTTGTAGTATACAGATATCCGCCTCATTAATTAAAATTAAATGATAGTGAAAAACTTCCTCAAAATCAGTCTGCTAGGCGAATTCAGAAATGAGGTTTCCCACTAACCCCGCGAGAACCATAGATATTTCCGGAATAGAAAATAGGCTATGTGATTTCTTTTTTCAGTTGGACCCTCATGGCTGAGGATCGAGTCTCTTTCGATAGACAATACTCCTCCATTGAGTACAGAAATTACGATTGCTGGTTATATGGACGGCACTGTAAAAGGTGGACACCTGTTAAGAAGTTACGACCAGTTGGCTATCAGACTATGTGATAATCCCAGATTTATTCAATATCCATACAAATTTCAGTTAAATCGGAGTTAAATGAGTAACTAATATAAAACAAACGAACTTTCACCTTTATAACATTAGTGTGATATTTAAAGAAGAGAAAAGACAAGATATAAACAGTGTTTGTTAGTCTTTTAGTGGCCCGTGCCTCATAGCATTGACTGGGGTAATTTGACAGATAAGAAAGATAAGCGTCAACAGCTGTACCACGACAAATATTTGCGGGAATCAGTTGAACAAACCTCGGAACACGGCATCATTAAACAAAAAGCCTGCCTGCCTTTGCGATTACCTTACATATTGACGACATTTTCCGACATATAGTAAAAGAGATTTTTATAACAGAGCTCGTCTGGGGAAGTACTACCGTTATTTGAGTATTTCTGCCACCTGGACGCATTTTTACCGCCTCCGTGGCGCAGTGGTATGCGCGGTGGATTTACAATATGGAGGTCCTGTGTTCGATTCCCGGCTGAGCCGATTGAAGTTTTCTTAATTCAGGGTAAGAATTTAGTAACTTTCACTTAAAAGAAAGTTACTAAATTCTTACCCTGGAATGCTTTAATCGAATAATAAGTAATTTGAGTTAATATGAACCTTCTAAAGATTGACTGACAAAAGAAAAATGTAAATAATGACACGAATCATTAGGTATGTAACCAATAAATATTTTAATTTTAATTTGTATTTGTAACAACTATACGATTATAAAAATGTTATATGAATAGGTATATGAAAAAAAATAATCTAAAAATATAAAATAGATATACTCACCAACGTAACGTAACGTAATAAAGTGTATCTATCTATTTAACTCCACGAATTCCAAAAATTAAAAAAAAAATCTGTTTCTTTTGCTTGGAGCTTCTTTTGCGAGCTGTTTGGAGAAGACACGATGATTGGTTAGTAGAAAATTTCTCACCAAATTCGTTGTTATATTGACACCCGCATAATAATTGTATGTGCCCACATTCATCACAACTGTTTACGTTCGCAAGAGATGCAAATCGTTAATTTATCGCCACCTTAAGAAGCAACTATATAAAACAAACCGCAAACACGAACGAGGTTCAAAGACCTATCACATGAACAGTTTGGCTTGTATTTGAACAAGTGTTTCTTGCGTTCGCATGCAAACATAGGGCTTGCATACGATTGACAGCTATAAACATAGCATTTATGTAAACTAACATAACTCCAATTGTTGTTTCACTTGCCTATCGCGATTTCGTCACTTCGTTATGTGGCACGCCGCACGATGCTTTTATGCACTATCTTAACACCTTGAGTTCTTCTTTTAATTAGGTATTTTATTCTTTACTAGTTAGCCCTTGACTACAATCTCACCTGATGGTAAGTGATGATGTAGTCTAACATGGAAGCGGGCTAACTTGTAAGGAGGAGGATAAAAATCCACACCTAAATCGCTTGGCGGTACGTTTTTGCCGGTAGGGTGGTAACTAGCCACGGCCGGAGCCTCCCACCAGCCAGACTTGGACTGATTGAGAAACCCTCAATCGGCCCAGAAAAAATAAACATAGTTGTTCGCGCCGTCTGTATACCTACTTAGATCTTTTTAACTAAATATATTAATATGTGGAGCTACTCGAGAAGAAGGTTTACACGGAAAGTTCAATAAATGATGTCGGGTTTCAGGGTTTTCACGCGGACGAAGTCGCGAGCGTTTGCATGTTGCTTTAAACCGTATGAGTCTGAGGAAACCTACCAAGGAACTAAGTGAACGTGGGTGAAACCGCGGAGTTACACTTGTCTTTAATAAATAGGCAAATAAAGAAGTTATTTTGTCTTTAAATTCGAAAGAAAAACCGAACAAAGCACTATTTATTATAAATGACTCAAAGTTGCGTTACAGACATAAATAAAAGTTAGTAACTGACTAATCCATGATTTTTAATAAAAATATACAAAATTTCAAAACTTTAGAAGGGTTACTGTTCAAAGAACATACTCGTAGGTAGGTAGTGAGATAGACACATAGTAAACACGCAATGATATTATATTATAAGGCTGTAAAGAGGTCTTTATTACATTTTACAACGCTGTAAACCCACCGTAGGATTTTAGGATTAATTTGATTATGGTCAATTATTCACAAAGCGATCGAGGCTCGTTCCGTTTTTTATCCTGCGCTAATAAGCCGAAAAGTATCTAATTTAGATGGCGGTGTCTTTGCTGCTAACAAATTAAACCACTTTAGCGTATCGGTTCGTAAAATAAAATAAACATAAACAATCTATAATTAAGTGACTTTAAAACGATTTTATCTTATAAATCAAAGTATTTATACTATTAAATTATGTTTGCATTAGTATTTGGGTTTTATTGCGGTTTCGTATGAAACGTTAGAAGAAAACACGCCCGACTGTATGTACGACAAACATAGCTAATACTGAGATTACAAAAATTAAGTTTAGATAACAAAAGCCAGTGTGGTTGGAGCGACGCGTCTTGCTATCTGCGCGCACGCCGCTTTAAAAGCTCATTGTAATTCGAGCCTCAAATACGAAATTGAATAATGCTGACCTATCCCGCGACCGCCTCGACCATAAATCACCAAGATATTTATGTCCCTCAACCCCCGCGTCCCGCCGCCTCTCGCTCCAGGCTTATTCGCATTGAAGAATATAAAATATTAAATAAAAATCTACATAAAATCGTAAGTAATTCCTATTGGAATCGGAGAAGCGCAAACGATGCGGTCGCACACCTATTCTGCGGTTAGCACAGCTAGCCAGCAAATCAATGGCTAAAATGTTTTCCAAATGAAAAACCCTCGGTAACCTTCCCACGTCATTGTTTTTATATTTATGATGTTCTACATAGTAAAAATGTGTTATGACAAAATTGTAAGTCGATGTTTACCATAAACTCGTACGTATTAAGGTGAATATTTATTTTCTTATTTTTCCTAACTTACTTAGGTTCATTACCCTAAGTACATAACCCAGCAAATCGTTGTTTAGTTCTATAGAATATTATGGTTTGACGTAAATTCAATTCAATTCAATTCATATAATTTATTTTCAGGAATTTGTATAATACAATAAAAATATAGTTTGCACATTTAATTAAATAAACAGTTGTTAATTGTGTATTCCTTTGTTACAGTATCAAGCAAATAGCATAAAACATATTTTGACCATTTCAAAAAGATAAATCTATTCAACGCTTGTAATTTTTGCAAACAAAGTTACAGGCTCGCTTTACGTACATTTTATGAAATAACGATTATTTCTGTTCAGAAGCCGTAGAAACGTTCAAGAATGCAACTTATTTTATCTCCGAAGCATACGGTATGTAAAGAACCGCATCCGTATGCATTAACTTTACTCCCTCTTATTCATGAGAAATAAATAATACTATTAGAGGAAGATACCGATTCCTGATAAAAAGTGGGCCCGAGTTAAATGGGAGGCACGATGGAGGCAGAAAGAAAGTAATGGAGGCACATCGAACCGGTTTGAAGATTTTTACGAATGCAAGGCTGCTTAGCTCGGCTCAGGCTATGTGCTACCCGCCGGAGCACATAACGTAACCGACGGCGGATTCGCGCCGGCCTTTCTTCCCTACGCACACACGTGTACACTGTCTGCCTTCAAACACTATTTATTATTATGAAAACGTATCTGGACTCCATGCATAAGTACATTAGGCTAATATAATATTTGCTGTACAAACGGACCGTACGTTTAAGTCATTATTTGCAGAATTACGAGACGAGCTTACATCCTTGGACAAAACAACTATTCGAGAATATCCGTTAGCATCGGAATGACTGTTCGAAGTATTGTACGTATTGAATTATGATCTGGAATGTAAACACCTTGTCTTGTGAACGCTAAATCAGTTTGACTGATATCAACATCACTGGCTCGGATAGAGTGACACTGCACCCAACAAGCATCTGAAACACTGGCTTCGATAAACATGTCACCTTTAATTTACTATCGATGCAGTTTCCTTGTATTGGCAGGTAGTATTTCATAAATCTGTAACGTATATGCATAATTTTTTGCATGTATATAATTCGTATTTATATTTAGTAGGTACATAGTTTACATATAGGGTACCTATGCTCGATGGTCGACTGGTCTTGCAGTGGTTAAGTGATACAAATTCTACTGAATTTAAACAGTGATGCTTAAAAATCTCTGTCTGAACTGGAACTGTATGCTTCAATGTATTGGTTATAATAAAACTTGTAATTTTGGAGATAACCTACCTATACTAATTTAAATTTTTAGTAATGACTTATTGATACATACAGGTTGAAAAGGTATATATATATTACATAAAGATGAATATATACAGAATCAGCTGATCCTATGCTTCTGATAAAAGGAGAAATATTTTTAATTTATTTAATTGCAGAGGTAAAGTCGTGTGTGAGATTTTTTTTAAACGTAATCAGTGGCGTGTACCTACAGGATTTAACTAGAATATGCATTATACATACAAATTGTACAAAATGGAAAATTTCCTTAACATCACAGGTTTGTAATGATTCTTTTGGGTAGCCACTGCATTTTTGTATGTAAGAATTGCACGCCACTGCTTGCAGTATATACAAATACTTAAAGTCATGTTAAAATCATTAATAGGACTTTCACTGGATAGAGGGGGTTATTAGGCAATATATAGGCTACTTTTTATGCCAAAAAACACATGATTCCCGAGGGATTTGTGAAAAACAGAAATTGAGCCGCGTACGAATTTGAAAGCGAGTGTTTATAATATAAAAGTATTTTTAAGAATTTCAAAGAATGTACTTAGTAAGTATATACCTAGATTATAGACCATCATTATATACAGTATAGATACTGCGTATTACATGACCTACATCCTACGGGAAAATATTATGGATGCCGATGGCGAATGTTTGTTTGTCAACATGGGCGATGTTTGTCGAGCCATTAGAGCGAGGTCGCACTGAAGTCGACAAGAATTATATTACGTGCGTATTATCCGATTTAGCTGCTATTCAATCCACACACTCCATTGAAACAATAAACTTACCAATCTATTTTCAGATTTACTAGTTTGTCGATAGTAGGTACGTAGTGTTTTTTTTTTATACCGATATCCTGATTCTTAATTATATAATTTGGTACTTTTATAAACGTTGTAAACGGATAATATATATACATAAGTACCTACTCACTACAATAGGTTGATACTCAATAAATATTAATCAATAATTTTGTAATAAAACGTTTTTTAAAACGCACGCTAAAAATCAAACTCCCGACGGCTAGCGTTGAAACATTGCATCAACTCCAACTAATTTTTTTTTCATTCTTAACAGGAGGCATTGTAATTTAAGTTAATATTATAGGTTAGTATTACTTACTTGAAATTTCGTAATTTCAAAAATAATAAAAATATATTAACTTTTTAAAATTTACTCTTTAATTAATTAAAATTGATACATTTTTTAAATTTATTTTTCGTTTAAAAAATGATTTACTTAATTTTAAAAAAGATTTTATCTTCTATTAAAATTACTTTTTTCTATTATTCTTACTTACGACAAAATTTTTCGATACTCTTTGATGTTATTGATAGGGTTGCCGCAATTTATCATATCAAATCAGCATAAAAAATAATTACAATTTTTAGTTTATTTTTTTTATCTATTTCTATATTTAAGCTTTTTAAGTTAAAATTAAAAAAAATTCTATTATAGCAGTTTTAATGTTAGTTTTCAAACATCCTTATTATAGGAATAGAATTAATTAATATTTTAAATATCGATAGAACATATTGTTTTACTAATTTTTACTTAACTTAGGTTTACAAGTTACAAATGAAAAAGGAAAATCCTAAAAATAACTCGCACATGACAACCCTTTGCAAATACCTTAGCAGAAAATAAAGGGTGACGTAAGGGTAGGTCGCGCACACGCATAGGTCTTGAAGTTGTACCTACTACCTAAACCTATCTATTTTCCAACCTTCAGTTAGGTATGCTAATCTGTAAACATTTGTCGTCCTGAGGTCTGTATCTTAACTAGTAATTTTAGTTATAAGCATTAAATGAAAATATTACCTATACAGCAAAACATAATTTTCATGTTTATCAAAATTATGTATTTTTTTATAAAAGCACAATTTATATAGAATTCAATTATATGCTTATAGTGCTTACCAAAAAAATAATATGTGTATCCTAAATGTGCTATACAATGCGATAACAACAAAAAGTTTCCCGTAAAGTTACCAATGCATTATTTAAGTGCGCGCTAACAAAACGTCGTGAATGACAACGCATGACTTCGAATACCTTCAACAGCGATTTTATGATGGCCATATATTTAGCAAACTGGCATCAAAATTGAAAAGAATTCATCATTCATCGATTAGTCACAGAGACAAAATATTGTTTGTCAAAGCCTGTGTAATTGCACTGCTACAATCGTAACACTCGCTACGAAGCTACCGTAACGCCCGCAATTTGTGTCCATTGTTCCACAGCCGGTAATATTTACACCGACAATTGTCCCTACCCGCACACTGAGGAGCTGTTTCCAAAACAGAAGACGCTTCACGAAACCCATTGTTTCGATTCTAACTCGCAATAATCAACACTCATTGCTGAATAAAAATTAATGAAACTGACAGTTGCCGTACTTTGTTTATATTTTGTAAAGGGTAGGCTGAAAAAACTGTGATCGGCGGTAAAAAGAAGTGCAAAGCGCTCACCTGTGTCATGAGGCGGTCGGCTCCGGTGCCCTCGTCATCCTTAAACTCTATGTCCGGGTTATAATTGGGCACTAAGTCTTTGAACTTTTCGTCTTCCCTCGTGATGCGGCCCTCGGGAGGGCCACTGGCGGATTTGGAATTCTCACTGATGTTGGGCTCGTGCTGGTTGAAGACGAGAGGGGTCATGCGGCGCGGTCCGTGGCGGTGGGTGAAGCCGCGGCCCGGGCCGCAAGCCGCCGCCGCTCCCAGCCACAGTAGCACCAGCGGCAGCCTCATCTCTCGGACATCACTTCACGCGCGCTCGCCGCACGACCACCGCGCGCCGCGACTTGAGCGACACTGAGACCGCGCTGGGTGCCGAGAGAGCAGCGTCCACCACCGAGCTGCATCCCTTGTCGGCCGTCGCCGCCGCCGTCGGCCGAGCGCCATCATCCCGGGGACACCACTCGCGCCGGTTTCATTGCTGTATTCATCGCAGACCTTTTGTGTACATTGATACAATGATGAAATTTATCATTGCATAAATTAAAAAAAAAACTTACATTCAAAATGCTTCATACTTTTTATAAATTAGTGTTTGTCAATCCATTTTACTGTCGTAAATGTAATTTACTGATATGCATTGATTTAGATAGACTATGTAAGTATAAGCCCTCATTAGCACGAGAGTTTTTTAACGGACGTTAAAAAAGCGTTCAAATATAGTATGAAGTTAAATGAAGGTTTATTTCCAATGCCCAAAATCTAAAATTGATAATGCAACACTGCTCGAAAAAAGCGTCGTGGTTTATGAAAATATGTTCAGACGTTTGAATATTCATCGGCTTATTTTCTATTTGACAAAATAATGTTACTCACATTCTCGGATCTACTTCTGGTGTTGTTGTAACTGCAGTGATGTTTCCAAATCAGGTTAACCTTGAGTTGATTCTATAGCATCAAAAAATTTTAATAAAAAAAATTCAACCGACTTCCAACTCAAAAATTAACCAAAACTAAAAAGCAAAAAATAACATCTTACCTATGTGCTACCTTCTGATCAGTTTGAAGGCGGTGCCAAGCCAGTGATGTTTTAATTTAAGCCGTTTATACATATTACAAAATTTCTGTGGTTCTTTCAGAAATGGCTTTAATTAAAACATGACACTGGATTGGCACCGCCTTCAAACTGATCAGAAGGTAGCACATAGGTAAGATGTTATTTTTTGCTTTTTAGTTTTGGTTAATTTTTGAGTTGGAAGTCGGTTGAATTTTTTTTATTAAAATTTTTATTTTTTAATTTTTAGTGTTAGCACACCTACTGAGTGTGAACAAAAATTAATGAGCAATTAGTTGAAACGTTATTTTCTCATGATAAGTATCTAAGTCCTACAATCCCAATTTTAAAAATACTACCTTAACTCATTTACAAAATTACACTCCCCCTTTATCCACACGTAATATGAATATTCAGAAAAACGTGAAAGGTGACTGTCCTCCGTCTTCATCACCAGATCCCCTATGCAGTCACAATCCATATGGTTGGAAAGTTCTCATCAATATAAAATTTATCAAGTCCAAACACAAGGTAGCTACTGTGAACCGTTGAGGAGTTCTCTTAACTGTCCTTCGTCTTCATCATCAGACCCTTAATACAGACACAAACCATCTAGGTGGAAAGTTCTCATCAATACAAATTTATCAAGTCCTAACACAAGGTAGCTACTGTGAACCGTTGAGGAGTTCTCTTAACTGTCCTTCGTCTTCATCATCAGACCCTTAATACAGACACAAACCATCTAGGTGGAAAGTTCTCATCAATACAAATAAATCAAGCCCAAACAAAAGGTACCTGCCGTAAATCGTTGACGAGTTCCATCGTCTGTGTATCGGCTCCATCATCAGACCAACTCCAGACCTTCATAAAATTGTAATGGTTTAAAATACCTTATGGAAACACTAACAAACGCACTAGCCGTCCCTACGATTTTCGAAAGTTCCCCTCGATTTCTCCAGGATGCCATCATCAGATCCTGACATGAAAAAAATGAGACCACCCTGGAATCAAATCCTTCAAAACAAAAAAAGAATTTTCAAAATCGGTCCACAAATGACGGAATTATCGCTGGACATACATAAAAAAAAAAAAAAAAAAAAAAAAAAACATACATACAGCCGAACGTAGAACCTCCTCCTTTTTGGAAGTCGGTTAAAAATAGTCAGCGAGATGCTCAATTCCTCAGAAACTTACAATAGATACAACTAGATAAAGGGTGTTTGGAATCCTAAGAATAGTCCCAATGAGAAAATGATAAATATTAAAATAGATATTGACGACCGAGTGGCGCAGTGGCTAGTACCCGCCTTCTACAGCCAAGGTCGTGAGTTCGATTCCCGCATCTGGAAAAATGTTTATGTTAACAGCATGGATGTTTTCCAATTTCTGGGTGGTTATACTGTATTAATAATAGAGGTAAAGTTTGTGAGGTAAGTACTGTATTTATAGTAAAGTTTATAGGGGTTGATCTTTAGATCTACTGAATAGAATTTGAAAATTATTTTACCATTAGAAAGCCACAGGCAAAGACGAGACGAGTTATAAGTTAGACGTGTGTTTGTGTGTTTTTCCGTCTTCGTGTACTTGTACCTCTCGAACCGGTGAACCTGGTGACCCGATGATTTTCATTTAGTTGCTTTTGTTTGAAAGATTTCTTATTCAAGTGTTTATGTGTCGTATTATCAAATCACTTAGTAAAACTTTAAATAGGGAAAAATTTCAATTGTTTTTTTTGGTTACATTTAGATTTTTTCCTGTTGACTGATAGAATTTTTTGCGGAAAACTATTATTTGTATAGTGCGCCGTGCCACAAAATTATTCCCCATGTTTTCCATGAAAATGACGCACGAAATTTCTTCCTCTAATGAATTATTCACGAGTCGATAATTTAGAGAAGAGTCTGCTTCAGTTCCCGTAAAAAATAATCATATCGAAAGAAACTAAAACATTATTTCATAATGATAATTATAGCAACCGATACTGCTTCAAGACTTTACATTTTTCCGTGTCCCAAAAATGTTATTAGGTATTGTTAGTATAATAGTTACTGTTAGTGAGTCATATTTAGCAACTTAATTATCATCAACAAAAAAGCACACAATATAGTTAACTTTAAAGATCACATTATTGCACTGAAAGTATCAGAATCTGTATTAATATTAATATTTTCCAGATGATTTTCCAGAGTGTTTTTAGGGTTCCGTAGCCAAATGGCAAAAACGGAACCCTTAGAGATTCGTCATGTCTGTCTGTCTGTCCGTCCGTATGTCACAGCCACTTTTTTCCGTAACTATAAGAGGTATACTGTTGAAACTTCGTGAATAGATGTATTCCATGAACCGCATTAAGATTTTCATACAGAAAAAGAAAAAAAATGATGTTAGTCCCCCATACATAAAACTGAAACTCAAAAATTTTTTTACATCAAACCCGTGTGAAGTACCTATCTATGGATAGATCTTCAAAAATAATATTGAAGTTTCCAATATCATTTTTTTCTAAACTGAATATTTTGCGCGAGAGACGCTTCCGAAGTGGTAAAATGTGTGTGCAAATCAAAGTAGTCTTGTTCAAGAGTAGGTAGAATATAGCCTCAATAGCTCAACGGTAAGAGCGGTCAGACTCAACACCGAGGGGTGGTAGTTCGATCTCCGCCCCGTTGGTCTATTGTCGTACCCACTCCTAATACAGTCTTTCCTGACTAGTTGGAGGGGAATAGGAATATTGGTCATATTTAAAAGATATGGCAAATATTCTTGAAAAAAAAATACATCTACAATATTGTGCCGAATCACGTGACATTGCTCATATTTTCCGTGACACATGAAAAAGTTGGTGAAAACTTGCTTACCTACTGTGTATAGGTAACCTAAGATTACTCTAACAATAGTTGTAAATGTCATCATAGTAAAAACCACTAATGATTCATTGTTAAAATGAGTCAATATTTTCAGCCAATGTAAATTGATTACCATATTTGTATATGTACCATATACAGTAGTAATAGCTAATTGCCTTTTTGAAATTCCTTCATTCCAAATAAAGAAAATATGTTCATTTATTATGCCTATATAAGGTAAATCCATGTATACGGGCTTAGAATAGCGAACTTGTTATAAAAATTATAAATCAATGAAGTTTTTCGAACGCTTCACAATATTCACCTGAAATTTACAACAAAACATATAGCACTTAAGCTGCGCTTTCTATCCGTGATTATTACTCGCTATTATTTTTAATTCTTTACAAGTTAGGCTTGACTACAATTTCACCTGATGGTAAGTGATGATGCAATCGAAGAAGTAAACGGGCGGGCTTGTTAGGAGGAGGTTGAAAATCCACACCCCTTCAGGTTTCTGCACGACATCGTACCGGAACGCTAAATCGCTTGGCGGTACGTCTTTGCCGAAGCCTCCCACCGGCCAGACCTGGACCAATTAAGAAAACCTCAAAATTACCAGCCTAGGGTCGAACCCAGGACCTCCGTCTTGTAAATCTTACTTCAGTCCAAGCATACCTACTTGTTTTTTTTTTATGAAAGATTGACTCGCGCTTGACTCAAATTATGTCTATCCACTCTTGCTTTGAAGGAGTTTAAATTATAAGTGTCAGGAAACACCACCAGATTTTGCTGTGCGAATTAAAAATATGCATGTTATTGTTATCCTTTTAATTGACAAAAGATTTTTGTAGTTTTTACACTAAATACAAGTAGTTATCTCCTCATAAATAATAAAGCAACAAGCTAAACGGGTTAAAATACCCATTTCGTAGTTCATATAACAACAGCTTCCCTTTCATTTCTGACCTAAAAAAGAATTGCTTTACGGGGAAATTTATATGCACATTTACATAACAGAGAGTGCCCGTTTAAGATAATTTGTACGCATCGCAAAGAGGTTTACACAATAAAAGCATAGATCGCATAATCAGATCATATTGTATACCAAAATTATCCTTCTGTTTATGTTTGTATACTTAGGTACCTACTTATCCCAAACATACATAGATTATTGTACTTGCGTAAACTGTATCTGAATTCTAAGAACATTGAATATTTGGAAGTATGTTTGTCATGTGATGAAATTTTGCAGAATTCAGTGTCAGAGTAAAAAACGAGAATAAATAATTTCGATCGCATTCCAACGGACGTTGGGTGCAAAAGCTAGTGAAGAAATCAAATTTCCTTTAAAAGCTTTCCCGAAATACTCAGCTGTTAAGTTATGCACCCCAATTCATATGTTAACATATTTCGCCACTCCATTAATTTTCTTCATTAAAAATTGATTATTAATATTTCGCTGTGTCTTTTCTCTTCCTTGAAAATTTTTCTTTTGCGTGATATTTCTTTATTATAAAGTACTTACCTTACCTAAGCTTTAAAGCTATGACGAAAATAAGAAAATGGAGTAAATTTTTCAATATCTTACTAACATAATATAAAAGTATCCATTAGGTACTATGATTTTTTTTGCGATATAAAAGTATCATATACCTTAGACTTAGATATATTACCACTGCCTCCGATTCCGGAGGGTGTGGGTTCGAATCCGGTCCGGGGCGTGCACCTCCAACTTATTATTTTAAGAAATTAAATATCACGTATTTCAAACGGTGAAGGAAAAACATCGTGAGGAAACCTGCATACCAGAGAAATTTAATTTATTATCTGCTTGTGTGAAGTCTGCCAATCCGCATTGGGCCAGCGTGGTGGACTATTTGGCCTAACTCCTCCCATTCTTTTCAATGATACCTGGTTTAAATCTCTTTGAATGGTAGAATGAACACGAGGTTGTTTGTTCAGAGCTGTTGTCTCTTAAGTTACGAGTAGAATAGCTGCAACTTACGTAGGTACTGGAGTTGGCACAGAAAAAGAAGATATTAAAGGTATTCTAAAAAGTCCTCTCAAGACATTGACAAATCAGCGTAAAATTTTAGCTAATACTTAAACTAAGCGTAAAAATTTAACAAGTGATGGAGGTTTCACCGCTTGGTAATAGAACAGGTGTTTTGGTAAACCGGACGTGTGACTAATGAGCTTTACCGAGATTAAGTATTAACGCTTCCTTATCGATATTACTCGGAAGTAGACATAACAAGCAGACCGAATATAGGTAAACCCAAACAAAAGCGTGTGAAAATTGTTTGCGCTCTCCGCACAATACTTATCGTTGCCAAATCAACGATTAGATAACCTTTGTCTTTTCAACACTTCCTTTCAACCCTCTGTAAACTATATTTTTTTTATTCACTAATAGGTTCATACATTTTTAGCGTATGACTAATCGTGGCTGGTCATAACGAGTAGATGCCGATACATCTATCTTTCCGATTTATACTTTTATAAAATTACAGGGATTTGTAGGTACAAAGCGCGTCTAGCGGTACCCTACGGCTCAATGCCACTTTTTGATTATTGACCTACCTAGAATTATAATTGAGACCTGGTCGCCGACTATGGGTCTCATAGGAAGGCTCAGAGTCACTCAGCGGGCGATGGAACGAGATATAAGTACTTGGAGTTACTTTGCATGATAGAATCAGATATGAGGATATCCGCAGACTAACCAAAGTCACCGACATAGCTCAGCGAGTAAGCGAAGTTGAATTGGCAATGGGCAGGGCACATACTTCAAAGAGCTGACGGACGTGGGGTCACAAGATTTTAGAACTGCGACCCCGTGCCGGAAAGCGCAATGTTAGTCGAGTCGATTAGATGGACTGAGGACATCAAGCTGGTTGCAGAGAGCCGCTTGATGTCCTTGGCCTGAGAGCTTGATGTTTGGAAGTCTATACAAGAGGCCTATGTCCAGCAGTGGACGTACATCGGCTGATAATGATAATAATGATGAAGCTATTTAATTATCATCAGTTCAGCAAATCACAGTAATTATTCGCAAGACTCTAACACTTACATCCTGTAAATCTGTAGGCATAAACTAAATGTTTGAAGATTATAGAACTCTAAATAACCTAAAGGCTAAGGGGCCGGATTCAACACGGTCAAGTTCAGGTTCCATTCCCACCCGCTGGGCTATGACGTACCTCCTAATCTTTGTAGTTATATTTTGAAGTCTTTATAGGAGGAGCCGGGAAAATGGTAATGTACTCAGGTAAATAACGTGATATCAAACAATTTGTATTTAAATCAGCGATTTTTAACGATTTATATCCAAATAAAATCGTGTACGTTGTTAAGTCATCGATCATGTTAAATAACACTTGTGTTTCGTCAAGCGGCTTAAAGGCAGCCAAAGCAAACTGTACCAAGTAGTGGACGAGTGTCGCGGCACCTCCGGTACCTTCGTATGAGAGCAAACAATATTTTCGACAAAGGACGGCCGAGGTGTCGGCGGTGGCTAATGGAGGAGAGTGCTGAGCTAATACGCCCGCTTTGTAGTGTTTTAAATTGTTTGTTTTACCATAAAGCTCTCCACGTAGTAGGTGCACACAAAAAATACTTAATGCACGAATTTTGTCACCGAAAGGCGTCAAGAAAATCATCATTTGGTGCAACCTACTTTAGCTGATATTGTAAACTTAGTAATAATTAGCTACCTACTTCTAAACCTTGTAATAAAGTGTACGTTGTCCAACAAAATTACTTATGTAGGGTGTCTGAAAGTCCATGCAAGAGGCCAGTGTCCAGCAGGCCAGCGACTGTTAATAATAATGATCTCTAATAGTACGAAATCCGGCATAAGAAATATATACCCTCATAGGGTGGGGTAGAGGTAGGGTAGGAGTAGGTTAGGGGTAGAGAGTGGGGTAGGTTTGAGTCCCTATTCATCACCTGTATGGTAGGGTAGCTGTAGAGTGGGAGTAGTATGGTTTCAGGCGGACGAAGTCGCGGGCGTCCGCTAGTCTATAATATTAGCAATGTGTCACTGTAATTATTATCATTTATTTCTCATCACGAATTAATATGAGGGTAGGGGAGACCGGGTACAAAAGTAACGGCGGGTCGAAAGTAACAAATGCTCTGTAAGGATATCCAACAGTCAAACACCGCGTCGATGTCGTAAGTTAACAGCGGGGCGGTACTCCCTTTCCTTGCGTTCAGTCGCCACGCGCACCTCGCGCTGCTTGGTTAAGTGAGAAGACGTTTTGTGATTTCGCACATCAAACGTAAGTATTTTGTTGTTTTGTTATTTAGTGTTTTCGTAGGCTTTTAAAAATGAAACCAATCTAAATATTTGTATGTTGATTCTTGATTAGATTGATTACACAGTATTTTAATTCATTTTGCTCTAGCACATTTCATTTTAAGGTTATCTTTTATATTTTAACAGAAATGTGGTCGGGTACAAAAGTAACATAGCCCTATGGGTACACAAGTAACATTTTTACTTTTGTCACCGTACTGATTTGCTAACTTTTTTTGCTTATCATTGTTGTGTGTTCACAGGATCGTCTAATACTAATCGGCCTCTACAAATAAACAGTGAAATTCAATCTAATGGCGTTTTGACTATTCTTGATGCAACAACCCCTACCTAAGTTGATCCAAATACTCCAGTTGATAATCTTCCAGCGTCGAGTGACCAAATTATCGAGCAAACAGTAAACAATGATTTGTCAAATATAGTATCATCTAATCAAGGATCCAATTCGCCTACACCAGAACCTAGCGGGTTACAGCAAGCAAATTCCTGTCAGCCATTTGATTTAACACCTAAAGATCTGAGACCCTTACCAAAAGCAGGCCCCAGGACTGCAAAAAGCAGAGGATGTAAAAAACGTAAGACAGCAATATTGACGGACACGCCCGAAAAAAACGCAATTGAGGAAGAACAGAACCTAGAAAAAAAATTAAAGCTAAGGGAAGGGTTTTACCACCTGGTACTGAAAATGACAAGAAAAAGTTACGAAAAAAGTAAAGAAGAGTACGAAAGGCAAGGGAAAAGGAAAAAAGACAAAGAAGGGAGCTGAAGAGAAGGAAAGAAATTCAGACAACGAAGATTATTATTGTCTCGTTTGTTTAAAATCCTTTGGCAATAGCCGGCCAAGTGAACAGTGGGTTCAATGTCTCTCGTGCAAAATGTGGTCACACGCCGAATATGTCGATGATGATGCTAATAAAATGCTGATTGTAAAAATGATTGCATAAAGTTAAAAAAATACTGATCTCATTACTAGAAGAAATAATAATTTGTTTTGTTAACTTAAAATATTTTTTTTTAGTTTTTAAGCATTTTGAATGCAACTTCTTTGAATACAAAGACTTTAAATAAATAATATGTTGATTTAGTATGTCATACTGTTTTCTTTACGAACCCTTTCGGCCTGTTACTTTTGACCCACAATGTGTTACTTTCGTCCTGCCTACGTGGTCGGAAGTAACAACTTCCCATTTTTTTTCGAGTCTGTGTGATTCATATCAAATGACCAATAAAAAGCAAAATTGAGATACCGATGTAAAGACCATAAATGGGATGTTTAAATGGTTTTATTCATTTCTATAAAATATTCATCTATAACCAGAAATCAATGTAAATGTTCAAAATGTTACTTTTGTACCCGGTCTCCCCTATATATTTCTAATGCCGGATCTTAGACCATAATGCGAATATTTATTGTAATCATTATTTTTTTCTGACTTTAAGGTCGCGAGCAATCGCGAACCCAATGCCATAGGAAAAAGAATAAATTTCTGAATTTAATACTAACGTTTAACTTTGACTGCCGTTCCTTATTCCGTAATTATAAAGAAGATTGGACTTACCTACTTATAAGAATTTGTCAAAAATAACATTAGGTACTACAATACTTCGCCTTTATTTTAATGTTAATCATAAAATGTACTAAACTGCTTAAAAGGTTATCAAATATCTAAATTCAATTAAGAAAACTCAGTAGGTATCCCATAATCCTTTTAAAAGCATCACACTTATAAGATACAAAATGCATAGAAGCCAAACCAGTTTAGCTCACGCTTTGCTCTGTAATTGACAAATTGGAATCTTATTAAAGTAAAATTCAAGTTCCCAACTTGAAGGAGGCGCAGGCGCACGTTTAATATGACTGCGTTGACTGCGTCGAAGCCTTCCGACCGGGTGCCGATGAGTTCCGAACAAGTACGAAGGCTGTTCGGGTGGCAAGAATAAAAAGTCGGCAGCATTCGCAGCGCGTGCCTCGATGTGTGTGGTCCTCCCGAGGAGGTCCGCCTCTGCTTTTTGATATATTGAGATCTGATTTTTGCTCGCTTTTTTTTTTCTTTGTAAACACTTACACGCGATTTCGTTAAACGTGTTTCAAAGGTGTAACTTTGAGATATACTTAATGAATTTAGATTAATATTTGATATTAGTAAGTGGGTATGTTTAAATAATTATTTTTGCAGCAAGATGAGAATGAGACCTTTAAGTGCATGTAATGAGTTCAAAAATGCAAAATGAGTGAGTAACCAATTTATCATTGGTAAGTTCTGCATCTCTTTAACAGCACAATCTAAAGTAGCACATCTTCCTATAGGCTGATCTCTTTTATAGTTTTATCTACATATTATATATGTGGGGAGGTCTTAGGGACAGCAAGATACAATGTGCTTCTGGATCTTTACTCTTTACCTATATGCAGCGCCGGCCTGAAGTAAATTTTAAAATGGAGCGATATCCAATTATGGCGCCTCTCCTGTTTGCTCCTGAATAATATGTAGATACCTATATACCAAACTACATAAGCTGAGCTGTGATAGCCCAGTGGATATGACCTCTGATTCTGGAGGGTGTGGGTTCGAATCCGGGCATGCACCTCCAACTTTTCAGATGTGTGCATTTTAAGAAATTAAATATTACGTGTCTCAAACGGTGAAGGAAAACATCGTGAGGAAACCTGTGCATACCAGAGAATTTTCCTAATTCTCTGCGTGTGTGAAGTCTGCCAATCCGCATTGGGCCAGCGTGGTGGACTACTGGCCTCTTTCAACCTCTTTCAATCTGAGAGGAGACTCGAGCTCAGCAGTGAGCCGAATATGGGTTGATAACGATAACGATACCAAACTATAAGAGTAAAGTAAGAATGGAACGTGAAGATCTCGACCATACTCTGGGGTGACCAATTGAAAATCAGGCGCAGTACTATCTACGGTTGACTAGGAGTATCATTTAGGCGCTTTCTAGCATTTGGCGCCTGGAGCGACTGCTCCGTTCGCCGTATGGACGGGCCGGTCCTGCCTAAATGTATAAGACCGTAACCCCATGATAGATAGTCTACTCGTACCTAATTCACATTATACGTGACGGTATGTTTCCTAATAGTTATAGCTCCTCACAAACACGCTTGACTACAAAAATAAAAGACATCATCTTAACCTTCGCAATAGCAAGTTCAGTATCAATTTCTACAAGCAAGCGCTACTCAATCCGAGACAATCCACTGATTGGACACCGGTAGGCACACGGTGAATATTCATGGAGTGACAAGTTATTCCACAGTTTTGACCATCTAAATGCTAAAATAGTAAATAGTAGAGTAAAAATGGTAGAGACGTTAGCGCTACTAATTCTTTCGATGTTATATTATGGTGTGTGTTTGAAAGCAAAGAAAGCATAAAGCATAAGTTACTTATATACGATTCTCAAAATGGGCGGTAGAGAAATAATAATTAAATAATATCTCATTGAGATATTTTGTATACGAAATAAAATTTTAAGGAGAACACAATGTACGCAAATATTCAGCAAAACTGGTCAATAGATCAGTTTTGCCTGTAAGCAAAGATCATATAAATAACTTTTAATTTAACTCAGACGTGATTTTGTTTACCTATTAGTCAAAAAAAACCTTATCAAAATTGACACATTAGTAGGTAGGTTTAATAAATAGTTTGGTAACCTAATAACAATGAAAAGATCAAAGTCTTATTCACGTTTATCAAATTCAGGATTTGAAATAGTCATTTCGTTTTCGAATTCATCTGTCATTTTCGTGATATCACTTCCTGAAACTGCATCTAATTCAGGGTATCGTGGAATTAGCTGAAAGTTGTTTAAATCATATACGTTATCAGTGTCGTTACATTTCCATTTTTCTACGATCATTTGTAACGGTTCCAGGCATTGCACACTTTGTTTAATTCGTAGTAACTCAATATTGCATTGATTTTCAACTTCCATAAGCTTTAGTTTAAAAGCTTTAGCTAACATTTGTTTTCTGATTGCATTTTTTTTCTCCATTTGAGCCATACTAAGCGTATTTTGATAACGTTCTAATTGTTTTTCATATTCCATCAAATTCTCGTCACAGTTTAATTTACTGTCTACTGAAGTGGAATACGTGTTCGCTTTATTAAAATCAGAGAAATCAGTCCCTTTGTCAGCTGGATAATTTGTATTCTTATTAAGTTTAATAGGTGGTTCGTATGATTCTAGCTGAACCTCTTTCGCCTCTTTTTCAAGTTTAAGTTTCTCTTCATTGATCTCCAACTTTAGCGACGCTATAATATTTTTGCACTGTGTTATTCTCTCTTTTAATTGTATTTCGTTTTTTTCAATAACTTTAGGAGATATTGCATCTTTGATAACTTTATCTTCTATTGCTTCTATGGCGTTAGTCCTATCCTCGGTGGTAAGCAATTTCTCTTGTGGTAAGTCTTGCATTGTATCCTTTGGTTGCGTGGTTTTAATATTGTCACCATACTCATGTTCCGGTATATTCATTTCGAAAAATAATGTAAAAAAAGTTAAACCAAAGCTTTAGATAATAAATTACGTGTATGTAGTTTTCTAAAAAGTTTACATGAAGTAATAGTCATTTTTGACATATCTCTGACTACGTGACAATCAAATGCCTGTTCACAAATGACAGTTTTTTAAAATTCCTACCTTATTAAAGAACAATAGCCATGATTTTAGACTATTCCTCATCATTATCAACCCATATTCAGCTTATTGCTGAGCTCAAGTCTCATCTCAGAATGAGAGGGGTTAGGCCAATAGTCCACCACGCTGGCCCAATGCGGATTGGCAGACTTCACACACGCAGTGAATTAATAAAATTCTCTTGTATGCGGGTTTCCTCACGACGTTTTTTTTATATATTTAATTTATTAAAATAGTGCATGCTCCGGGCCAGATTCGAACTCACACCCTTCGAAATCGGAGGCAGAGGTCATATCCTCTGGGCTATCACGTATTGTGTTGGTTACGTAGACAGAAAAAGTTATAGAAGAAATAGATAGCATCAGTAACATTCCCTCTAAAAAGAAAACAACATAAACGTATAAATAATATAAAATAAACGTAGCGGTAGAACAAAATTACAGGCCTTCACTTGTTGCAAAGTATGAATACGAGTATTATAGACCTTCAGTTTTAACTGTACACTTTCATCTAATCGAAATTTCAATCGAAATCATTAGATAAAACAGTTAAAACAGAAGGACACTAGAATCAGTAACACGGGTTACAAACTGCAGAGTCTGTAACACAGGTAGCTGGTAATATGTTACTAACTTGGGCCTTTTAGAATCCTTGGTTTTTAGTTTTTTATTTTGAGCCACTTGTCAAAAATGAGATAGGCTCAAAAGAGCTAGAACTTAGAGCCAATTATATCAGCCAGTAACTCAAAGCCAGTTTAACAAGAAAAAGTTGGTTGTCAATGTCAATTCAACTGTCAATGTCAAATTTACCGCCTAAAATCTTTGACAATCCAAAATATTGATGGCTTGAAATTTCACTAAAAATTAAATTTAAAATTAATATTGATGAAGGAGCAGTATATTCTTTAATCGAAGTCAACCGAAAAGCTAAAAGTTTGAAATCATGGGTTTATTAGAACTATGCGAAAAATATTATAATACCACAAATTTATACGAAGTGCTACAAATTACAGAGAAAGCTACAGAAAAAGAAGGTAATTAAAATAGTAAACAGGTCTAGTTATGCACCACTACTGGGAAAATTTAACTATTCTCATCCAACAATTTATAAGCACCACTTCTGGGCAGTTATTTTTATTTGTTACTGCTTTATTATACATGCACACACTCGTGTTACTGAGATTCATTTTAGGCTTCCTAAAATAATATGTTAAAGGAGAAACAACACCCACCTTAGTCGCTTAATTTACGTTTTTTTTTGTCAATCTAAACATGAAAGTTTTATTCTTAAGGTTTTATTTTTTACCCACTAAGAAGTATCCTTTTATAAGAAATTTTAGAAATCTTAAAAGTTTACAAGCTTTTCATTTGCAATACTTGCTTGCTGATTGATCCAATTATTATGACTTGTTTTTAGGGAAATGACAAAAAAGGTATGATTTAATCTTACATATTTAACTGCCTAATTGTCCAGAGTTCCACTATATCTTCTAAGAAATTTACAATAATAATTCTTGGCTAGAATCTAGGAGTTTGCAAGCTAGTTGAGCCATGGGTCCTGACCATTATTATTACCATCTGATAGTGATGGTCAAATAATGACTGAGCAGGCTGCATGACATAATGCATAAATTTTGTCTGTTCATAGTGTAGTGTAATGAAGTGATGCTTTTCACTTTTGGCAAAGTTTTCAACATTCAGTATTTAATTTGGCTTGGAGTAATTGACAGTAGAACATCACAAATAAATTTAAATGATATTCTATGTAAAAAAAATGTCATCTCAATCAAAGAAAGGTGTGACAATATGCACAATAAAAAATGGATAATCAAACTCATTTAATGCTATTCCTCTATTAAAATTTATCTAAAAAAGGGAGTTATATTTTTCCACTAAAATTCTTTGTATGATGTTATAACGTGTTTGTCAGTTCCGATTTGATTTCATTACAAACTGATTCCACTGTACTATAGTTTTGCCCTGAAGTGAGACTCATCAAATGTGTAATTATAGCTTGGCAACTTCATTCATAACACTCACGATGATCCGCGCGGGCCGTGGGACGTGTAGCAATGAATGAAAAATCCCCTTTCATTCACGATTTCACACCCACGCAGTCTTTCCCCCCCGTCGCCAACATATCATGGAAGTGTCATCAATAAACTTGGCCGACTATGTATCACTAACTTATTCATAATAATATTATTTCAGTAAAGAAAGCATACCACAAACTATCACTTCAAGTACATCCTGACAGGGTGAAAGATGATCAGAAACTGGATGCCACTGAAAAATTCAAAGTACTTGGTGGAGTCCATGCTATCCTGAGCGATAAAGACAAGAGATCATTGTATGATGAAACTAAAAGTGTTGATGAAGATGATTACAATGTTGTGAACGATAAAGACTGGAATGTATACTGGAGATTACTTTTTAAAAAGATTACAGAAGATGATATTAAGGCCTATGAAAAGGAATATATTGGTGACTATAATTCAGTTTAATTACATACAAAATTTCCAAGGTGCTGGAATAGAATGGAAAGCGAACTGTTGGTCGACCCCCCACTAGTTGGACCAAAAACATCAAGCGGGTTGCAGGGAGCCACTGGATGCTGGCGGCTCGAGACTGTTTTGTTTGGAAGTCCATGCAAGAGGCCTATGTCCAGCAGTGGACTTCCAGTGCTGATAATGATGATAATGATGACATACAAATCATACACATCATACAAACAGCAATGTTTGTTAGTCTCACTAAAACTCGAAAACAAAATATAAGTATTGTTTTTCATAAAATCAATTATCTAATTATAGGTTCTGATGAAGAAAAAAAGGATCTCAAAAATGCTTACATTGCTGGCAAGGGAGATATGGACTACATTGTGGACCAAGTACAATTTGCTAGATCTGAACATGAACCTAGAATTCGGGGAATTCTTACTGTAAGTTAAATACATGAAAGTACATTCAAGCTTATTAGGATGCTTTCCCAACATTCAAGAGCAATTTCTTTTTGATTCATTATTACAAGTCATATATGCTGAAAAAACCCATGTATATGACACATGCACATAAGTCACACTTTATGACAAGTGCGTCAATATTGTGGGTAAGGTAACGTTAAACCATGCCGCTAATTCCTGGGTAGTTTGACTAGGATCGGCTTCCACTATCTCTCTTAATTCATCGTTATTCACCTGTGTGGGCGGTCTTCCTCGTGGCTCATTCTTTAAATTGAAATTTCCATCACGAAAGCGTTTAAACCAAAATCGCACGGTGCGTTCATTAGTAGACCCCTCTCCAAACGCAGCATTGATATTGCGGGCTGTTTCTGCCGCGTTAGTTCCGCGTCGGAACTCGTATTCAAAAATCACTCGAATTTTCGCAGTATCCATCTTTCTTGTCTAAATTGAATAACAAAAACAATTGAAAGCCGATATTCAAATGTTTCACATTTTTTAAAAAAGAACATCATAGAAACCATTTGAAAAAAGTTTCATTCGAAAACCTCAAACCATGAAGATTCTATGTCAATTCAAAAAACCTATTGCAATAAAACGGCAATGTCATACTTTAACCCTTATTATTATCTAGATGATCTAGATGTATAATATAATATTATCACAATATTTGATCTATAGACTTGAGTTTCTTAAGGTATTTTATTTTTATTTTTTTTAGGAAATGATAGACCAAGGTGAAATTCCATCATTCAAAATATTCACCCATGAGCCAGCTAGGAAGCGACAACGTCGTCACGCTAAAGAAAATCGTGAGGCCAAGGAAGCAGATGATCTGAAGGAATCTCTAGGCTTGAGTTCAGGTAATTATCTGGCACCCCAAGTCAATCAAAAAATAATAGTTTTATACACATTAATTATGTTTATACATAAAACTGTAAAAAAGTCGAGTACATGTGCGCAGACTCAATCACATCCCCTAAAAGTAGATGGAAATATCTGGGCAAAAACAGACTTGCACAAAGCGGAGGTGTTCGCCAAATACTTGGAAAAAATATTTACGCCAAACGATAGTGACGAAACTTACAACAATAAAACGGAGATTGATAATTACTTATGTAGCGACCTCCAACTAAGTCCTCCTGTCAAAAGTTTTACTACGGCCGAAGTTTTGAGAGCCATAAAACATCTCGAAAATAGAAAAGCACCAGGCTTCGACTTAATAACCGCAGAAGTCCTTAAAAATCTCCCAAAAAAAGCTATTGTCTTTCTTACAACTCTCTTTAATGGTATACTAAGATTGTCGTACTATCCACAGATATGGAAAATATCACAAATAATCATGATTCCAAAACCTGGAAAAGATCACTTCTTGGTATCATCATACAGACCTATCAGTCTCCTACCTTTGTTGTCGAAGCTGTTCAAAAAGTTACTTCTGCAACGATTAAAAACGCACATATCAAAAGAAGCTCTCATACCAGACCACCAATTTGGATTTAGGGAAGGTCACTCGACTGTCGAGCAAGTACATAGAGTGGTCAATAAAATAAGACAGTCTCTCGAAAAGAAAGAATATTGCTCGGCGGCCTTTTTAGACGTTCAACAAGCTTTTGACAGAGGGTGGCATAAAGGCCTATTATATAAAATAAAAAAGGACTTCCCACACAACATTTACACTCTGCTTAAATCTTACTTGGAAGACAGAATATTTCAAGTCGTGGAGGGCGAAGACAGCTCTAAGTTTTACGAAATCAAAGCAGGTGTCCCGCAAGGATCAGTGTTGGGACCAGTGCTCTATACCCTGTATACTGCTGACTTGCCTGATACGCCAGGTATCCTCACAGCAACGTTCGCTGATGACACTGCGGCGCTAAGTAGTAACACAAATCCCAAAGTGGCATCACAAAAACTTCAGAACCACCTAAATGACATAGACCAGTGAATGCGAATTTGGAGAGTCAAGGCCAGTGCATCCAAATCTACTCACGTCACTTTTACACTTAGACCCGAAAACTGCCCAGAGATAAAACTTGGTAAAGAGACTCTACCACAGAGCAACGAAGCTAAATATCTAGGTTTTCATCTAGATAGAAGGCAGACCTGGCAGGCTCACATAAAAAAGAAGAGAGAGGAGCTCCGTATTCGCACTACATCCTTAATGTGGTTACTCGGCCGCCACTCCAGACTGTCACTCAACAACAAGTTACTCGTGTACAAAAGTGTTCTAAAGCCGATCTGGACGTATGGCTTGGAGCTGTGGGGCACAGCCAGTCACTCCAATATTGAAATACTCCAGAGATACCAGAACCTAGTATTCCGCACAATACTAAACGCCCCCTGGTTCACCAAAACAGCAGACATGCATGAGTATCTTGAAATGCCGACTGTCAAGGAAGAAATAAGAAAGTACGCCATAAAACACAAAAGCAGACTACAAGAACACACAAATAGTCTTGCCAAATTGCTTATCACGCCTGGTAAGACCAAAAGGCTAAAGCGATCCACTGTGGATGAATTATGTGGTGGACAGTAATACCCGAAAAAAGGACCATAACACGAAGAGTCACTTAATGGAGTGACCTTTAACTAGAAACATGATCTGCTATGAAAAATTCAGTTTATAGTCAAGCGACTGATCACTGATAGATGTAACTGAACACAAAAAAAAAAAAAAAAAAACATAAAACTGTGTCCTGTAAAATAATACCTCTTCAGTCAATTATAAATTTTTATATTTATTAGTCACTACCACAAAAATATATTTAAAGAAATATAATATTAAATCTATTATTTATAAGTTACTTATTTTTATATTTTACTGTATCTTTTAGGTACAAACAGCTTAGAACTCATGATTAAGCAGAAACAAGAAAGCAGAGCCGCACAGATGGATTCATTTCTTGATAATTTGGCAGCTAAATACAGTACAAAATCTAGTGGAAGAAAACGCAAATCAAATACGAAGTCGGAAACAATTGGAAAAAAGAAGAAATAAATTCAAAGATATTTATTTAACGTAACATTATGTTAGCTCTGTTTTTATGTACCTACTATTGTCCAGAAAAGTAGTTTTTTTGTAACTTTATATAAGCCAAGTTATTTTTATGTATTCTGCAATATGATAAAAATATGTTGAACATATTCACTCCTCTTCCATAGCAACTTGAAGCGTTGTTTCTGAATAAAACGGTCCTTGTTCCACATATGTTTGGAGTCTTGTAATAATATTACTGTCAAAAGCTGAAGATTGTGTCAGGCGTTTTACTATATCATACTTGGCTTCATTCGATTGCTTTGCATTGTCAACTGAACGATCTAGAAGATATTCTACAAATCCTGGAAATATTAATTGAGAATTTAAACTATTTAAAAGGACACTATTATTCCTGTAACACAAAGCTCCTAGCTTTTAATGAATTTACCATTTTTAAGCACAAACAATAATATGGTTCAGATTATTATATTGGAATTTAAAAGAACAACGTTTTTTTATATAAAGCCTTTAGTTAACCCTGAGCTAAATTTAATTTATCTGATAGATAGATCGCATGAATTTAATTATTGTTAAGAGATTTGCATGAAGACAAGCGGGGTAAAATATCTTGTGTTCTAGTTACAAGTAATAAACAAATTTTTATTGTCACATTCTAATCTGTTCAAAGTTTTTCATTGAGTTGTTCTTTACATTTTATGTTAATACTTAGTTGTTACTTTTTTACTAAATAAAAATACTATTTAAGTATTAATACCCATTTAAATTTTTAATTATGTGTCTTGCGAAGTTACCAACACACAAGTAGCTCAACAAGTCGCAAAGCATTGGGCGGGGCCAGATGTTGGAATGACGACCCCATAACTGTCAAGATTAGTGTTTGAAAGACCATACGAGAGTTACGAGACCTATGCCCACATTTATATGTTAGGATAGTAAGTATTATTTGTCTTGAGTCAAATGTATTACACAGAGTCCTAGAAATATAGAGCAAATACATAAATAACAGAATAATTACCTGCAACCTGTGCTACCATTTCCTGTCCCCACTGATGTTGACAAACAGCATCCAGCAAAGTTAGGCCAGCTAATTGTATGTCCAGAAAAGGATTTTTACAAATATCAAACAATACTTCCATTGGTCCTGGTTGTTTACTCAAGCTTCTGAACCATTCACGAGTCATCAGTGTTATCCTTTGATCCACTTCTTCAGTTTTGGCTTTTGGATCCTTTTGAGTGCAGATCAAATTCGACATGCAGTGTAAAGCGCGAACTTTAATTTCAACTCTACTATTTTTAATAATAACGCCTATATTCTGAATAGTTTGTGTGTATTTGCTTCCTGAAAAATAAGAATAGTCAGGGATCCGTGGAACATTTTGTACAACTGATTACTATCAAGTTAATTTTCGTGAGTAGATCGACATTTTATTTTCGAAAATTCTTGATTCTGTTAGCTAACTGAGTTACAAGGAAATAAAAATTTCTGAGCGTCGGAACGAGATAATGTATGCAATTTGTGGGACATTGTGGCTGTTAAGATGTATAATTATTAGTAAATAATCAACAGTGAAAAAAAACATCTGGTTAGTAACAACTTTTGATAAACTACCCTCCTGCCAACTTGTATCAATAAAAGTTGTGCCTATGTGTTAATCTTGAGTCAAATCTATTTCCATTCCAAATTTCAGACAAATTGTTTCAGTAACCGCAGCGCAAAGGACCAAACATACACACTTACACACAAACTTTCCCCTCTATAACAAACCATACATTTCCTCACATTGACTTCAGATCATCTTACAAGTATTATCTATAGCTAAACAGCGGTTGCCTTTTTGGTAGTTTATAAATCTACATATTAAGCGTTTTTTGTTCAAGAAATTACGTAATTACGTAAGCTCACAAACTCACATTACAATAGCATGGTAGGTCTTAGTTCCATATCCCCTCTACTAAAACAGCTGGTAATGTAAAATTACTGATATGAAATAAAGACTGCTGTGACAGTAATAAATTATAAAGACAAAATTGACCATTTATGCCTAACTAGCTATTGGACGCGGTAATCACCCTGTAGTATTTTTAACAGTTTTAAATTATTCCAGATTAATAATAATAATGTAGATATGCATCATGACTGGTTCAGCAGTTAGTGTTTACCAATGATACGTTATACTATATCATTGGTACGGATTGGTATTAAACAGGTTATGTTACGTGCCAACAAAATCACTGCAAAAAGTTTTACGAATTTAGCGACTCCACTGAGCACACACATACACAATAGTTTTTACAGTTCCTGAACACACAACTAGACATTGTACACATTATTTGTACAAAATAACTTTTGTTTAAAAAGCGACTAAATATTATTCAGACAACTATGCACATTTTGTCCGCCTCAGTTTTTATGTGCTAATGCCCTATCTCTAGTATAAAATATTGTTGGTGTTTACCTAATGCTACTAAGCTTAATTTTCCTTCCCATGTTGTTCCTATGAATCCAAGGGTGTCTAGAGCAACTGGTAAAATTGTGAGGTCATCAGACTCTAATGCATTAAACAATAGCTCCAGTAAAGCTGGATATTTCTGGAATATTTCTTTTGGGTAACAATGAGCGATGCATCCAAAGAACTTCATATAACCTGTAAAAGAATAAAAATACTATAGATAGAATAATTTTCCATTGCCTTATATCACCATAAATACTACCAATACAATGTGCAATGGAGCAACGTTCATATGTATTACTTTGTGAGTAAGCTTATAAATAATTAAAACATTTCTTTTTCAACAATGAGCCTGTTTCCTCAAAAGGTTTTGAAAAATCCGCTAGGGGCAGCACTAGGGTGAGGTATAAATCGACATACAATATGACCATCAAATTATAGTAAGTGATATTTTTACTATCTTATGTGATAATAGACACTAGGAATTCAGTGGACTAGCAATGTGGGGGCCATATGAAATGGGTAGACAAAATCAAAATATTTAATGCACAGTTGAAATTAACAAATGTGAAAAATACCTGGTGTTAGAAGTCCCCTAAATGGATTATTCTGAAGATCCATAATTAGTTCTGATAACTTTTGTAAGGCTCCTTGTTTCACTAGGAAGGTGATCCCATGAGGTTTTATTGCCAACTGAGATAGTAATTCCAAAATATTCATCTGATACAGTATATCATCAGTTTGTAATTCAGTTACCATGAAGTCAAAATATCCATGTGCTACACACATTTCCAATATATCATATGACTTGGTTGAAATATTGACAATCACCTAAAATATTATTTAAGTATACTTATTAACAGGGCCGGACCGTCCATACGGCGAACGGAGCGGTCGCTCCAGGCGCCAAATCCTAGGGGGCGCCGAAATGGTAAAGACAAGATCGAAAAGAAGTTTATTTCTTTTCGATCTTGTCTTTTCGATCTTTGTAGCGAAACATAACATGTACCTTCTGATCAGTTTGAAGGCGGTACCAAGTTAGTGCTGTGTTAATTAAAGCCGTATCTGAAAGAAGTGTCTGAAAATCCAGTTAAAATCTTTATGAGTTAAACGGCTTGAATCGAATCGAAATCGAATCGAATTGAGAAACCTCCTTCTCCTTTTTTGAAGTCGGTTAAAAATGTATGACATTCCGATATACGTTAGGCTACGAACTTTTCAAACGTCCTTAGTATATAATGTTAGGAGCAAACAGGAAAGGCGCTATAATTGGATCTCGCTCCGTTCTAAAATTTACCTCGGGCCGGCGCTGCTTATTAAGAATTAAATATAAATTATTTAGACATTATATAAAAAATTAACAATTAAATTTTCCAATGTTTATGAAAAAATATATTAAAACCTACACTTCAGAAATGCTGGGTCAATATAAATAAAACTTTGTTTGTTAAAAGTGTGATTTAGTTTAGGATGAAACTTTAATTGGGTTTTAGCACAAAATAATGTCTGTTGTGTATAATTATATTACTTACTAGCTGACGCTGCGCGGTTTCACCCGCGTTATTCTCATTCCCGTAGGAATATGGGGATAATATATAACCTATAGACTTGTCGCATGGGTTCGCCGAATTTTCGCGGATGATAGCAAAATAAATAAATCATTATATAATCATGATGAACTTCCGCAAAGTAACGCCTGCTTCTATCCAATATTTAAAAATGCTGTTAAAAATGTTTCACAATTACCTCAAATGCATTGCATCTACTACTACTGTTTCCTTCCAAGGCTATTTTCATCTCTTCAAGCACTTTTGGATAAGCTTCAGCCGGTAAGTTAGAGGTGATCAGAACAGCTTTATTAGCTACACCAAGATCTTGGTCGGCAACCATTTGTCCTATTGCTACATACAAGTCAATGTATTGTGGGATTGGCAACAATGAAGGGTCTGTTGTTACAACTTTACATACCTGAAAATTAAAATATAATATTTAAAAAAAAAAACCAGACAACTGTGCGTCGGACTCATTCACACAGGATTCCATTATAAATAGAATGAGTTTTGATTCTCTTGACAGTGTCATAATATGAGTTATTTGTTTAATGAACGGCTGTATCTTAATTTTTCCTTCTGAGGTACAGAACCCTAAAATTGGATGGATATGAGATAGTTTATAATATGCTGTTGAAGTAGGTGGGAGAGAATTACCAGCAAAATCTCTCTATAACTTGGTTAAAGATCTTGACCTCAATAGAACTTTAGCAAGTTCTATATTAGTATCCAAAGCTACTCTATTAGGATTTTACTAAATTTGGCTACTCAGGAAGAACAATACATGTGGAGAATGGGAGTGTTAGTTAATTGTCAAAGTTATCCTTAACCATACACCAATTGTCACAAGTCCAGGATTCAGTTCAGAGATTTTCTCTCTGTCAGACAAAGGAGCCAGCATAGTGAATCCACGGATATTTGTATCATGACAAAAGCTTTGTAATATATTATACAACCTATTAATTAAAAGGTTCCATGCTGGCCCTTTTAATTAAAAAAAGTAAATTTTTAAGACATAATACTTACTTCATCTATAGCCAATCTACGGACACAATCCTTTTCATGTCGCAATAAATACATTATGTGACTTGTGTAGGTTTTTATAACATCTCCAGTATCAAATTTTTCAAAACATAGTTTAAGTACTTCACAAGTAAGACTTAGTTGTTCACTACAATAATTTAAAATATCATTACAATAAAATTAAATTGCTTTTGCTTCAAGTTTAACAGATTTTAATACACTTTTCACCAATACATTGTGATTTAAAAGGATCACATGTATAACATATATACAAATATGCTACAAATAGAGTACAGGTCCTAAAATACTCATTCTGAAGCATAGGTTTAAAAACTTGCACATCTGTCTTTACCCCAGCAACCACACTTTTCAGTGTCGCTACAGGGTTCAGAACACATCCTAGTGGCATTACAATTATAAAAATAGGCTATGTAAAGGAGGTATAACACTAGTTGTAGTGTTATGCAGAAAATCAAAGTGACTGGTGGATCCAGTGAGGGTATTATTCTATACTTAAAGCAATATAATTTTAATATTGATAATATTGATTATTGACTACATTAAAATTATGAGAGACTTCTGCAAAGTAAAATAATTAAAGTATAAGCTATCATACATTTTATCTGTTTCGTTAAGACAGTGTAAGATTTTGGATATTCCGATGTTCCTAATAGTAGGTACTGCTTCAGATGCCGGTTTGTACGCCAACAAGTTTTTAATGTCGTTAAGAGCCGTAGATCTTTCTTCTACTGTTTTCAGTTTTTCGGTGAAGATTCTAAATTGTTCATTATTTTGTTGAGTCATTATATTTTCTTCACAAAATTACGGAGTAAATAAATGTTTCTATATGTTATATTTATTTTCTTAAGCAGCCCTACTGCCCTAGAATTATTAGATAATATATTTATTAACTTAAACAAAATATTTATATTATAAATTGAAGATAGAAATTTTTATACAAAATGTGCAAAACAATAATTCAAATTTCAAATCACAAAGTGACAGTGAAAGGAAAATGACAGTGACACTGACAGATCACATTAAAAAAAACTAGATTTGCGGCTCTAAATTCTAATTCTGATCTAGAACACAGAGCAACAGAAAACAGAGATATATTACAGATCACAGAATAGATTTGTAAAGGACATGTCCCAATTTATGTTTGGAGGGTGGGCCTTTATTTCGAGTGTGAACTAAGCAGCACAAAATTTTTTATCTTAAAAGATCGTACCCGCATTTTTTTAAAATCATTATATAAAATGTATTTTTTCATTAGCTGACAACATTAATTAAGAATTTTTATCATGGCAACATGCTTGTAACTCACACCCTGACAGATTGTTAGTGATCTTCGCCAAAGATTACAATGTATTATTGGAAATAGATAGGCTACTCGAACTTTTTTCGGAACGAATGTGATAGCGCCATCTAGTGACTAGATAAGGTATTTTTAGTATTGTAAAAAGTATAAAAATAATAATGCATATTTTTTGTAAAGGAGAGACATTTTTGATTTTGTAATAGTTGAAGAAACCAATTGAGAAAAACAAAAAAAAAGACAAAAAGTTTTCCTTTGTTACCCCCGAACTCGAACTCAGGATTATTATATTGTACCTTTGTTATGCACCACTAGGCCAAATGACTATGTGGAAAATCGTTGAAATTAATGTACACTTACTGTTTTTCATTAATAATCCCTTTGCTTTAGAAATACAAACACATTCTTTCTATTACGCGTCAAAATTAAAAGGATAAATAATTCTTTTTTTTCGGTTTTTTTTCCGTACTTACACGGGTTTAATCTCTAAAAACATTCCAGTACGTACACATCTATGTAATTGTATTTACTATCCTGGAATCTTAAATCTAGGATGTAGATGGCGCTGCTTCATAAAGATTTCACGTTCTTCTAAGTTCCCTTGGCATGATCTTCGCGTAGTAGCGTTCGCATAAGGCGTTTTAAAAGCAATTTAAGGATTTTTTTGTTTAATGCTTCTCTGTCTACGATACAATGTTTCTTTTTAACTTGTGTCTTATTGACATTTGACAATATTACATGACATTGTCAGCTTACACCGGGAATTCAATTCCAGATGACGTTTTTATTGCCTGTTTTGAACACTTTTTAACCGACTTCAAAAAGGAGGAGGTTCTCAATTCGGTCGGTATTTTACTACTAAAAAATACTATCGACCTGCTTAAAAAATTATAAATAATAAAGGCCCATTTTGGGACATGTCCATTATATATCATTTTAAAGGGGTTTAAAATTTCTTTACAAGCATATTCTTAAGATTATCTCGCGAAAAAAATCGCGGAGTAGATTAAATTAACAAGTGTGCTTTAGACCACATGATTAAAGCAAGACTTCTTTCATAAATAAAAAAAAGTTTTACTTCAGTAAGCATGTCTGATTATTGAGAGAACAAGGCACTTGCTGCACATTTTAATTATATAATTAAAAAACTAAAATAAAATAAACCGTTATATTCAATATTATGTAATGCTACGAATAAGATTTCTTAGCTCGCCAGTCTAAGAACTCATCAATTTCAGCTTCATTATCGGAATCATTGTCATCATCCTCGTTTAGCATCTCTATATCTTGAATTTTCTTCTTTGTCTCTTCCTTTTTCAATTCCAAATCCAACACTCTACAAAAACAGAGGATTACTGTTTTAAATTACGCATCAATTATAATTATTTAAAATACAGAAAGTCCAACCAAATCAAAAGCCAAATATGTATCAAAGTCTAATCATATTTAATTTTCTATTATCTGTATGGTTCAGGTCAATCAACGAAACTACTTAATATATTTTTATAGTTTATTTAAAGTGATTATGCCACAGCTTAAAGTAGCATAATATGGATATCTTTTACTACAACTACTAGCGGAATACGGATGTTAAAATATAAACCATGTTCATCATTTACAACCCATATTTGGCTCACTGCTAAGCTCGAGTCTCCTCTCGGAATGAGAGGGGTTAGGCCAATAGTCCACCACGCTGGCCCAATGCGGATTGGCAGACTTCACACACGCAGAAATTGTTTCGATGTTTTTTGTGATATTTAATTTCTTAAAATGCACACAACTGAAAAGTTGGAGGTGCATGCCCCGGACCGGATTCGAACCCACACCCTCTGGAATCGGAGGCAGAGGTTATATACACTGGCCTTTCACGCTCAGTATGTCCATGTTACTCGATGATAATGTAGCTATTAATTGGTAAAAGAATGGTTATAATCGGTTCATTAGTTTTGGAGCTTTTATGCTACAAATAGAAAGACAAACGAAAATATTTTCAAAGGAGTACTGAAGACTGCATAGCATAATAAAAAATATCCGAAAAACCAGAATTCCACACAGTAAAATAATATATAGATGGATGCCACATATAAACTAAATTGATACCTTGACCAGTTTCGTATCTGTTCATCTATTTCATCAATTTGTCGTTCTGCTGTAGCTTCTTCTTGTTCACCAGCAATAATTTCTGCAGAAGTAGTAGTTTCTTCTTTTATTTCTTTTTGAAACTTTTCCCATTCCTCTTCAACAGGATCTTTGTATTCAATATTACGGGCCTAAAACAATGGAGAATGTCACTAGATATGCAAAATTACTTGACACTTTGTTACATTAGAGCTTTTATATATACTCGTACAAAAACATTACTTTTCGTTTTATTTAATACCAAATAGTTATGATTTTACATGCATACAAAGTTCGCATAAATATCGATTCCTGCTAACAGTCGCGATATTGTACGTGACGTAATCGTACGACACTTGCACTTGCACAAGACGAAATTGCCTGAACGGGGCGTTCAGGCAATTTCGTCTTACCTACTGACAATCTAATGATTAGAATTGAAAAATTATTTGTGTTGAAAAGCCCATTTATCGAGGAAGGTTATAAACTATAAAACATCACGCTACGACCAATAGGAGCAAAGCACCGCGATCAGAATTGTAGCGAAAACGGGAAAAAATGTTCGGTCACTGAAAGGTCATTTGGCCTACAAATAATAAATTCGGCAAGGAGATAGTTTACAGTTAGTAGGTACCCGTTAAGAACGGATTTTGCGATAGGGCCGGATTAAAGAGGTCTAGAGGCTCTCGCAAGCATCATTAATCATCTTATACGCCTTTTCTATGACTATCTCATATCTTATTTATATTATTTTTACGACAGCCCACCCGAGGGCCACGTCGAGCAAAGGAGACATGCACATTGCTCAGACTAAAAAGGTCGAGTGCTGAGGATTTGAAAGGTTAAATTTCGCTAAAGAGTTCAGGCGTTTTGAGTTATTTTTATGTATGTAACATTACCAATGAGATAGCAGGCAACGTGTTTAACCGCTAGTATCTGCATGGTGATATCAAAATAAACTTTTTACTTTACCTTTTACCAATTATATTAAATACTGTCAGATGTGTTACTAGCACATGAAAAATGAGGCGCTTAAAAGAGGAAATTTACAGCCAACTCAATGTTAGTTGTGGTCAGCAATGTTATTTAAACAAATAATGCCCAAATATTGTTTACAATGTCGAGTTGTGTGTTCAGGAAGTGTAAAAACTATTTATACATAGGTAAATATAAAATGGAATTAAAGACAAAATTGTGCATGTGTGTACTCAGTATTGTAGCCAGTATTATTCGGATTACTTTTTGCGGTGATTTTGATTTGACTTTATATAGTATAAAATTATGATTGCCTAACTTTAACCGCGAAGATGAAGTAAATCTGCGTTGTAGGCGTAAAATGCAGCGCGGGCACTAAAAGCCTAGATTCCAAAATTGATTCTCAGTTGAACTGTCGAACATGTCATGTGTCGAACGGACAACTGACAGATGACCATACAGATGACAGATGTTTACAATTTGTCAATTTTGACATTTGACAACTTGAAATTGACGTATGACGTAAAAGCACCTAACCAAAATAAATAAATGGATGGAAATTTTAAATTTTGCAAATTTTGAAAACGCTGTGTAATATTAATGTTATTTGCAAGATCACAGTGTTCAACAGAATTATCTTGAACATTATACGTGTACTAACTACATATTACATATGTCACAGAATATTTGAAACATAATTTAAGTAAAGTACTGAGTGGTGACTTGCAATAATGGGTTTTTAGTTTTTTTTAGGTTTGATATGATATTAAAAATTTTCTTAACAGCTCCATTACTAAGAAGTTACTCTCAATTTCGTCAATTTTCTGTGATGGATGAGACAAAGATTATACAATTCATAAAATTATGCATACCACCATTAGATGGAACACACCACAAAGGTCAATCAGGACGAATAGGAGTTGTAGGAGGCTCACTCGAATATACGGGCGCTCCTTATTTTGCAGGCATAAGTGCTTTGAAAGTTAGTTTTTTTTTTAATTTTTGTAGACCTTTTTCAAATATCACCAATGTTCCTGTTCCCTTTGCAACTAGTCTGAAAAGACTCTGCTGGGAGTGGGTACTACAATAGTTCGTTGAATGATGACTTCAAGATGATGAGTACAGTCCCTGTACCATATAGCTATTGAGGCTTAAAATTGGTCACATTGTTTGGCTATCTTCATAGATCTCCTATTTAAAACTGAATTTGGGATTTTATTGAATATTGGACTATATTTAAAGGCCTTTAGGTATAATTTTCTTTACCAATAATTCTAAAACTGTCAAAGCAAAATTGGCTAGTTCTTAAGTGAAATTTTTTTACATGATTGTGTGTCCTTTTTAACCGACTTCAAAAAGGAGGAGGTTCTCAATTCGGTCGGTATTTTTTTTTTTTTTTTTTTTTTTTTTTTATGTATGTACACCGATTACTCAAAGACGCCTGGACCGATTTCAAAAATTCTTTTTTTGTTTGAAACGGTATAGTCCCCATTTGGTCCCATTGCCATCATGTCAAGATCTGATGATGGAATCCTGGAGAAATTGAGGGGAACTTTCGAAAATTATATGGGTGTCTAGTGTGTTCGTATACTTTTCCATTTAGTACTTTTAAGCACTACAATTTCATGAAGGTTTAAAATCGATCTGATGATGGAGCCATAAAACAGACGAGGGAACTGATCGGCGATTTACAGCAGTTACCTTGTGTTTGGGCTTGATTAATTTGTATTAATGAGGACTTTCCACATAGATAAGTCGTGACTGTCATTTAGGGGTTTGGTGATGAAAACCAAGGACAATTAAGGGAACTCCTTAACAGTTAACAGTAACTACCTTGTGTTTGGCCTTGATTAATTCGTATTGCTGAGAACTTTCTACCTAGATGAGTTGTGTCTGTTATTAGGGGTCTGATGATGAAGACCAAGGTCAATTAAGGGAACTCCTTAACGGTTTACGGTAGCTACCTTGTGCTTGGGCTTGATTAATTTGTATTGCTGAGAATTTTGTACCAAGATGGGTTGTGACTGTCATTAAGGGTCTGATGTATTCGTTTGAGATGAAATTTTACACTAAAAATGGAAAAATAATAAAAATTTTAATAAAAAAAATACAACCGACTTCAAAACCTAAAAACGTACCCACTAAACTAAAAAGTGAAAAATAACATCATAATATGTTCTACCTGCTGATCAGTATGAAGGCGGTGCTTAGCCAGTGTTGTCTTAATTTAAGCCATTTCTGACAGGACCACATGAAACAACACTGTCTGCAAAATCTAAATCTATAAGATATTCTCACATGGCTTGAATTAATACATCACCGGCTTAGCACCGCCTTCATACTGATCAGCAGGTAGAACATATTATGATGTTATTTTTCACTTTTTAGTTTAGTGGGTACGTTTTTAGGTTTTGAAGTCGGTTGTATTTTTTTTATTAAAATTTTTATATTATAAGAGGTCAATGGCTATCTTACAATATTATGCAACAAAATTGCTCAAACTTAATGATTTTTTATATGGGCCCGCCAGAATCTACAGTATACTATGAACTAAAAGATCTCCAGATTTTGTACCCTATTGCTATTGCATCCTGCTGCAGGTTCCCATCCTGATACTTTTTATATACAAAAACATTTCTAATTATGATACTGTTTTTATTAATATGTTGCATTTTTTTATTGCAGGTTGGTGCTGATTTAGTTCACATATTCTGTACAACACCAGCAGCCTCAGTGATCAAATCATACAGTCCTGAATTGATAGTTCATCCTTTACTTGACGCAACAAATCCTATAAATGAAATATCACCTTGGCTTGAAAGGCTTCATGTTATAGTTATAGGACCAGGCTTAGGAAGAGATGCCAAAACGTTTCAAGTTGTTTCAGAACTGATAAAATTAATTAACTACAAAAAAATACCATTGGTTATTGATGCTGATGGTTTATATTTAATAACAGAAAACCCTAAGCTGTTAGAAGATTTTACATCACCAATTATATTGACGCCAAATAAAATAGAATTTGAAAGGCTCATTAATAAATTAAATGGTGAAACTGGGTTAACAACACTTGGAAAAAGTGTAACTATTTTAAGAAAAGGAGAAGCCGATGAATTGTTTAGTTATGACTCTCAATTAAAGTGGAAAAATAAAACTGGAGGATCTGGAAGGAGATGTGGTGGTCAAGGTGACCTACTGTCAGGATCTATTGCAACATTCCTTCATTGGTCTCTGGTTTCCTCAGAAAAACTGAATATTGGAATACAAGTTGATAAAGCATTGTTTGCATCATCTCTGTCATGTTTTGCAGCTTCTAGATTAATAAGAACATGTAATTCAAAGGCATTTTGTGAAAAAGGCAGAAGTATGTTAGCGACAGACATGTTTGAGCATATTCATGGTGCATTTCAGGAATTGTATGAAGAATAAGTTATTAGTAATAAATGGCCATGATTTTATGTGATTGTGATGATGTTTGTATTAAAATATGGTTTATAAGTCATAAGTAAACATTTCTGCACTTTACAAAAATAAAATTTCCTATTTAATCAATAAACCTGAACTTTGCTGTTCAATCACTTATAATGCAGTTATGCTTTAATTAAGCCACTCGCAATGTGCACTGTTTACCAACAAAAAATTAAAAATGAGGGTATAAATTGCTAGTAATTTCACACCTAATAACTTTGTTCTTAAGCTAATGAAAATAAATTTGATTTATAAGCTTGGAAAAATTAGATATAGTTAAAATATTTTGGATAACATTTTATGTAAAAACAATAATATGTAAATTAAAATAAATAAGTTATGAAATTACATGCATTTTCTACCTTCATCTCTAATTTGTTTGTGAGTAAACAGTGCACATCAAGTACGCTTTTAGGTGATATATTTATAAAGTTTTTTATTGGTAAGTCGGGTATATAAAATATATTTATAAAATCAATCAAATATTATTATTTGAACAAACTGGTTTCCAAACCTTCCCCTAATTAGTTTAGATTTAGATAATAGAGATTTTTGTTATTAATTTAGAAATTAAAACATCAAATAGTGGTCATAAATAAATCTTACCACAAAACTACACTTAATTTTATATTTAACAAACTTGCTTAATTACAAAATCCAGCATAGAGAGTGTAAAGCTGTCAATCACAATCATTATCTTAAGTATCTGTTTCATATAATTTATAGTTATTACAATTTTTATAATACTAGCAGACACCACACGGTTTCAGCCTCATAGTTCCTGTTCCTGTAGAAATACAGGGATAAAATATGGCTTATAGCATCCGAGGATAGTGTATCATCCCAACATTAAAAGAATTTTTCAGATTGGTTCAGTATTTTCAGAGCAAACAAACAAACAAACCAACAAAACTTTTCTCTTTATAATATTAGTATAGAAGAAAAGACAATAAGATAAGACAATATTCATACCTTTGCATCCAATATGGGATCATCAAAGAATCCTTCAGGAATTGGTTGTGTAAGTGATGGATCTGGGACAATCTCCTGTGTGTTACTTTCAACTTTCTTTTCAACAGCTTTCTCTTCTAATTTTTCACCTAATTATTATAAAAAAACTCAATATATTAAACATGTTTATAACAAAATCACAATTTCAGGGCATTTAGCCATGAAACACATTGCTTCTATTTCTACAATGCTAATGCTGTCAAATCAACAACTTTATCACATGACCCAGTGGCGTAGCGTGCCTTGGAGGGGCCCTGTATCAAAATTAGTTGACGGCCCCAAATGTAGGGAAAAGAATTGCTTAAAATAAATATTACAGTGACTTAATTAACCTACTACTGATTTAATTGATTGATTCCAACTTTTAGGTGCATGCTTAACCAGGGAAGAAAACTGTTTTGTTGTTGTCATTTTTGAAATAAAAACTCTGTAGTTTTTTGCCTGGGAGGCACCAGATTAAGTGAAATTGTGAAGTACATTTTGCTAATTTTTGCTTTCACACATTGGGGCCCTGCAGTCCAGTGGCCCTATATCATTGATATGGCTGATATGGTGGTAGCTAAGCCCCTGACATGATCTGTGGGTACCTAGTGAATGTCATTCCACATTTTTTAGTTTTTGAAGTGTTCAAGTTTTAATCCAATTAATATTAATAAAAATAAAAGTTTGGATGTATGTATGAATGTTTGTTAATAAATCACACCAGTAGGCCTAACATGCGACCAAACAATGTATCACAATCAATAGTAGCTTAATTGGAAATAGTACTGTAGAAAGTGATAGAATTGGGACTTCTCAGAACAAACAGAACAGATAGGATTTAATTAGATGCTCATTAGTCTAGAATAGATATTAGAATAGATCGAAAAAAACATTAAAATTAATTTATTTCAATTAGGCTTAATTTACAAGCACTTTTGAAACGCCAAGTTATGTCATGATTTAATGGCAGTAAGTAAATTCGAAAATTTAAAATGAAAGTTATGAGGGTTCCAAATGCAATGTGGTCCGAGAAGAGCCTACAACAAACTCAGCCAAGGTTTATTTTTTTTGTTTACCATATTCAGATAGGAATGGAATATATTAGGACTAAACTGCTGGGTACAGTTAGTTAAATTTTATATTACAAAATATACCACCTTGCCTTGTAGAACTAATGTCTTTCCTTACAACTTGCTCATCGTGATGTGAAAAAATTATGGGTGCATTATTTTTAGGTTTCTGTACAACTGGAGGTTTCTCAACAGAGTTTTTCAATATCCCTTTAGGTTTTTTTTCTTGTGGTGTGTCCAATGTTGTGGTAGCCAACCTTTTTTTCACTTTATCATCTGTGAAATTGTTGGTTAGTTGTTTTAACTTCTTTGCTTGATCAACATTATTTCTGTGCTGCTTGCTGTTTATGTGCACTTCCCACACATTCTCTGAGCGTACAATGGAGGAGCAGAGAACACACATAAGTTGACCAATGTTATTATATTTGGCTAGTGGATTGTTTATAATTTGTTTTGGTTTCTTGTCTTTATTCTTTCGCTCTAACATCAAACGTCGCATTTCCTCCTGAGCCTTTCTCTTTTCAGCATGCAAAGGTAAAGCCATATTTCGTTTCAATGAGATACAAAGTTGAAAGTTTACCCAAGACCCTGCTGTATTGTTTATTGTATCAATTTGCTTTTGGCAACCAGTAGTTAATAAAATTAAAGTTACGATATGTATAAACTAAATAAAAACAAGAAATTACTTGTTTCCTGTGATCTACATTAAAACTAGGGTAAAGAATATATTATTACTCCAAGAGAAAACGCTTTTTCAGCACGAGTTTTGAGTTTTGCTTTGCCAAATGCCATCAAATTTAATTTCAATTCAATTTTCATATTCATTTGATTGCCAATGCCTTATGCCAATTGCCAATTCAAAAATGACAGCTGTCACTGTCAATGGTCAAAATGACAGTACCTCAGAGTTCGTTCTTTTTTTTTTGTTAAAATGGCTTTCAAGCTCTTAATTCTAACGAGCTCTATGTCCATATTATTATCGTTATCTTTTTAAATATAAGACTTTAGCTTTATTTAATTAATATGAATATAACACATGGACATTGTTTAATTCCACAGTAATAAAAGCTGTCTAACCAATGAGTTCTCAAGAGGTCTTAGACCATTAACAATATATTATTAATGGTCTAAGCCAGAGATAAAAAATTCCATAGATACCATGAAAAAGCCTAATAAAAAATTTTTCGAAATATACTTACTGTTATCTACATTCTTTGAAATATACTCCTAAAATCATCATGATGAACAAATACCGGTGGACGTTTGCCACCAACAAATATTACGGCCATGGTTTTAGGCTGCTTGTATCCAGCGGTTCCCTGCAACCCACTGACCCGCTTGATGTCGTTAGTCCACCTATTGGTGGGTTGACCAACACTGCGCTTTCCTTCCAACACTCTTAGTTAAGAAAATATATTGGTGCATTTAGAGTTGATTTTAATTTATAACGGCCATGCTTCTGAAATTTGAATTTATACCATAGACAACGTTCCTCTTAGTATTTTTGTCACTTTGATGGACAATTGGACAGTGAATTTAGGATTGTGCTTCAGTTTTAACAAATATGATTTTTTTGGAAATATTATAGTCGAAACGTTTAATTTATAATTTGCTAAACAAAATTATTAATGTTTCATTATATTTATAGTTAGAACGTGCTTATTTATTGTTTCTCATTTGTGTGTAAAGGCAAAATCCAGTCTGTCTATGTGAGGTTTACGATCACGTATTTGTGGACGTATATTGTGTTATTAACTGTAATGCTCTGATATTTTGACTGTGAACAAGTGCTAAGATGGATATTGATGTCAGTAAGGAGAATATTCAGCCTCTGAGAGGCGGTAGAAATCTCGTGCAGCTTGGTACTGCACTGCAAGCTCAGTCAGATGTTGATGCCCAGCGACAGCTTCAGTTGCAAAAAGAGTAAGGAATTTTTCAAGTTCGTCATATATACCTATGGTTCCAGGGGGATTTTATTTTAACTAAAAGATTTACATCACTAAATGTTGGTTCAAATGATAAAGTTTGTTTTTAAAGATTTAAGTATTAATTATTTGTTTAAACAGTTCCAAGAGTTTTAAAATTGGTAATTTCTATAATTTTTCATCTTGTCGCACATATGTATCAATTATTACTTTATTTTTACTATTTTTTATAAACATTTGTCTTGAAGCAGAAATGTTAATTCAAACATCTTTTCAGGGAACACGAAAATGCTATTAGACATTATCAAGGGCCTGATCCTTTAGATCCTTGGTTTAACTACATACAATGGGTTGAACAGTCTTATCCCAAACATGGACATGAAGGTAATATTGATAAATTAATAAAAGACTGTTTGCAGTTGTTTGAAAAAGATGAAAGATATTTTCAAGACCGGAGACTTGTAAAATTATGGATTAAATATGTAAGTGATGTATCTTTAAGTTATTTTGTTTATTACAAGGTATTAAATATCTTATACAAAATTAAATCTATATCAGAAAAATCAAATTCATGTGTAAAAACTATGTTGAGATTTAAGTTAATAAAAGTTATCAATGATTATTTTGAAACTGAACAGACAAACACATATTAACAGGTATGGTAAACAAAGTGTATGGTTCTACAAAATTACATACTGTACATTTTTCAATTTGTAACAGAACTTTATAATATTATATTTGTAGTCTTTTTATTATGTCCATCTTAGTATAAGAATGAGCTAGTAGGTCAAACCTTTAAATTTATTTGGGTACATATTATTTAAGATTTAAAAGTTTGGCTTTCTTTTAAACTACAATCAATTTTATGTAGCAAAGTTGTCTGCACTATATTATTGTCTTGCATTTGATGATCATAGCCATATGATCATCAAAACAGTTTTATTAAAACAGCTCAATTTTTGCTAGTGCTTCATTTTTGTGTCGTATGAGGATTTGAAGTTTGAATATACTGCATTTACATTTGAACTGTGATAAGTTATTTTAACTTAGTGTTTATACATGCACAAAGTGTAAACCTAGGCACTGTATTATACAGATTTTAAAAAATAAAAACCTTCTCTAATACAGGCATCAATGATGTGCAATCCTTAACTGTGCTCATGCAGTACTTCAAATTTAAAATGAAATTCTATGTATATTATTATAGACATTAGAAAATCATATTATGTGTGTGTGTGTGTGTTGTGTCAATATAAAAATACTCTAAATACACCTCAGTAATCAGTGTAGTTGTAATGTTGCATAATCATGAGGTTCTTGCATCACATAGAATGCTTTAGTTTGTGAAATGTTAATATGAAACACTGTAAAATGTCATGTGAATAGTCATATAATTAATTGTTTTTATTGAAAGAAATTAATATTGTATCATTAATGTAACATATTTTGCTCTGTTAACAATTTAAATATGTGACACTATTTTAAAAATTTCATCATTATTATAAAGCAAAAAATATTGAAATTTTTTTAGGTTGATTGTCTCTCAAATCCACTGGAAATATATCAAAGGCTTTACAATACTGGGATTGGTGTGGAATGCTCAGAGTTTTACAGAGCATGGGCTTGCTACAGTGAGGAGTCTGGAGATTATAAGAAAGCAAACCAAGTGTACATGTTGGGTCTTCAGGCAAAAGCGCAACCATTAGATGAACTTGAACAAGCACATATGTAAGTGTTACAGCTACTATTATCATATAAATCATCATTTGAGTAATGATGGGGGGGATTTGCATATGGTGGGGTTGATGATTTGTTGTTTTGAGTAGTATGTCACAGACATTGATAGAGCTTATTGTAATTCACATCCACACAGCCATAAATCTTAACAAAATGGTTATCTGCTTATTTGACTTGTAGCATATACATATACTTTTAATCCTTACATTTTTAGCATATCACAAGATTTCAAAGTTAATCTTTATTAATAGGTTTATCACATTTTAATCTAAAAGTGTTTTCAGGAACTTCCAACTGTTTTTTGCTCAAAGGATGTTACACGATGATTCCCCTACTAAGAGAAAGGCAGCTTCAGCTTTGGCAGAGACCAGATTGGCTTTAACATCCTTGAAATCTTTTAAAAGACGGAATATTGCCAATGTGCCAGTACAAAGAGTGGGTGATAGCATAAAACATGTGGTACCTGGTGTTGTAAGACAACAACCTGCAGATAGTAGACTTCCTAACTCTAATATCATGATTAATGTGTATGAGGTGAGTACATCTTATATTATGTAGGCCTAAGATAAGTGCCACAACATATCTCACACAAAAAAGTGTGTGTCAGCTCCGACGCACAAATGGAATTTACTTTTTCAGATCGACTGTCTAAATAGGTGTATGTTGCCCCGCAGCATACTAATGCCTTAAATGTGAAAGGTGCGCAACCGAGGAGCAGCACGTCGCGGCCTACTGCTCCTCCGTTGCCTTTCCTTTCACTTTTCAGGCATGAAAAAAAAATCAGGCATTTTATATGTGCACACATGGTTGAACACAAAAACGTAACACTGTCATTCATTCATTGAAATTTACTGCTCATATTTTTTTCATACTAAGGGCTAAATATGAAAAATCGATTCATAAGGAGTAAACTCCAAAAACAAAATCACATAATGTCGTCCAATAGATACATATCACCCTCTTTTGTTGCAATAGAACATCATTTCTGGTTCATTCACCATTGGTTCACAATAGGACATCATTTCTGTGAACATCATAGGACTACTAGAACAGCTAATAGAATCTTAATATTAAAATAATATGTAAGTTTTTGTATGTTTTTATATGTATACTCAGAGGCACAGTTATCTGCCCACTTAAATATACTCGCGTCATATTAAAGTGTGCGGATAATTGTGCCTCTGAGTCTATGTTTGTTGCAATAAAGATATTTAAAATGAAAAACTAAACAAAATAATTTACTTCATTATTTTTTTGAGCTATGTTTTATTTCTAATTACATTCTTACAACTAAAATATCAGTGCCATAGTTACAATATTTAATATTGAAACATAATATAAGAGTATTTTAGTATAGTAGCTGACTAGTATAAAAAAGGTTTTTGTTTTTTGCCTTAGGATGCCCCTTCAACTTCAAGGGGAGCGATTCCAGTGGCAGAGGACCCAGGACCCGCATCACTAGTGCAAGCCTGCAGTAATATTGAGAATCAGAGAGAAGTTGGTATATGGACGAACCCTAAGACTAAGATGGTACATACAAATGTTGTACCACATCAGCAACTGCCTTTTACACGTGAGTTATTATTTTTCCTCAGCTTATTAAAGTTATGTCACATAGTATGTTACAGTAAGTATACTAAATAAACCTTGGCTGAGTTGGTTGTGGGCTCTTCTCCGGACCAAGGCGCATTTGGAACCCTCGTATCTTCAATTTTTCAACTATTATTACCACCATTACATTAAATTAAATTATGACATAACTTGGCATTTCAAAAATGCTTGTAAAATAAGCCAAATTGATATAAATGAATTTTGAATTTTTGAATTTTTACGATGATGTGTATGTCTTTTGAAATTGACTGATAATGTATACTTGTTTTAATCGAGTACATAAACAACATCACATGTTTTGTGTAAAATAATTCATCAAGACAACATTTTCAGTGTGGTGTCGTATATACTCAGAGGCACAGTTATCCGCCGTCTTTAAGATGACGCGAGTATAATAAAGTGGGCGGATATTTGTGCATCTGAGTATATTTTGCTCTATAAGTACAGACCAACTAAAAAAAATAATTCTTATAAAGATGTTTGGGAGTTTTTAACAGGGACAATTATCCGCCCTCTTTAATATGACGCGAGTATATTTAAATGGGCGCATTATTGTGCATCTGAGTATATTTTGCTCAATAAGTACAGACCAACTAAAAAAAATAATTCTTATAAAAATCTTTGAGATTTTTTTAGAACATTTTTATGTTGTTAATTTTTTTCAGTATTTACAAAAATAGTTCTTTTTATATAAATCAATATATTTTTAGCATATGAAGATGACAATGATGAATTAAAACTTTCTGGAAATCATTTGCCCTACTGTATGGACGATTTGAGATTTAATGTGCCTCTGTGTGTACCTGACCCAGTTGATCCCACAAAAATACCCTGTTATAATAAAACCCAGGTATGTAATGCAAATTTTGATCCATTTAATGTATTAAAACTATCAATTATTGTTTTTGGGTTATGTTGTATGGTGAAATGTATGGTGTGTTGAATATCTTCTTCTTTTGTAATATTGTAAATAAGTCCTTGATTGAATTTATTTTGCAATTTGGTGTAGCACACTAGTGTAACACTACAGACTTATAATGTCAGTTGCCCTATGGTTTCTAAGCAATAATATAACAACAAAATTGTTTGTTTTGTTATGATTACTTAGACTAGAAAAGCCTGATTTGTATTTTGTATTTGATCTAAGAAAGTTCCAGTCTTGTTATATGTCAGATTTGGTTTGAGTTGTTATAGAGGTGTTCCAAATGTCTTGTTTTTACTATCAATTATTTATTTTAGGTATATGTTAATGATAAAGAATATAGTTTAGAAGAGATCCGAGCTAGAAAATTTCATGTACAAAAAGAGATTAAAACAGAGGCTATTGAAATTAAAGAAACCTATAAAAGTATTAATGAGACCCTTGCACAATGTAGTGCTCTGGAGACACTTGCCAACTGCGCTCTAGACACAGAACATGACCATATGGCCCAACTAATGCCATTGACAATGCCCACTTTACATAATGTAACTAAAGTTACAAATATGCATTCTCCTGGTGAACCTAAACTATTAGTGAATTTAGATTCAAAAGAAGTTAGCATTAAGAAAAATGACGAAAACGAAAGAAGTGTTATGATTGACAAAGAAAATCAAATGGCACCACAAACTAATACCTATAACGAAAATGGCTACGCCAAAAACAACTTGATGGAAGAGTTTAATAGAAGTTTGATGAGTAATCTTCTCGGTGATTCTGTTACTGTGAACACAAAAGAAGCTCGATGGGAACTGAGAAATATATTTAATGATAATGGTAAGTTACTGGATAATCCTTAAAGTACAGTGTGAACTCCATGTAACGCCACTCGATTTGACGACAATCTCGATAAAGCGTCGAAACCACATGGCTTTGATTGGTATAGCTTGCTTTCCATACAATGATACACACTACATAGCGTTACACCCACTCTCTATAACGACAATTAAGTAATAAAAAGTACCTTTTAATTTGCCAAAATTAGTGTAAACCGTGCAGATGTCTACGTTCTTTTGTCGCTGTACTATATAAATTGGGATTGCACGTGTACACTGTTGTTTACCATGACAAATAAGTAAAAGTCATGAACTTAATACATTATTATAAACTTAGTTGCTCACAAACTTTCAAATAGTTTACATGGCTAGTAAAAGAAAATTACTGTGTATTGACGAAAAAGTTTTACTCATGCACTTTTCTTCTTTCCATATAACGACTCCTCTCTATAACGCCATAAAATATACAGTCCCTTTAGTGTCGTTATATAGAGATTACACTGTATATAGAACTAGTACTGAATTAGATGCGATTTATGTAAATGTTCCAAAAATAATGTTGTCTCTGACAGTACTACTTGATTCAGTATTTTAAACTACGAATAATATTGCTAAGATTCATATGCTACATCTTCATAATGTGATATTATTCTTGTAGCGGAGCCATCTATGGTTCAGCCAGTAGCTGTTCAACAATTTGAAGTTCCCAAATTTGACATACATGAAGATAGATCTATGACTATGGCTATCAATGTAAAGAAAAATTATGAAATAGATCCTAGAAACTTTCCTGAAGACAAAGAGAATGCAAATAAGTTCAGTGTCCCTCCTGTGGTACCAACACATCAGGTAATTTTATAAAAAATATTTTATTTTATTAAAAATAAATAAAGTTTTATCTGGAATAATTTTAAGAAGATACATAAACAAATGAAAACAACAATGCCACAAAAGTTAAAAACTATGCTGTGGTGATCAACACTCTCTGAAAAATATGAGTACATGACTTAAAAATAGTACCACGTAAGATATGATGTAAGAACTAAATGTTAGTTTAATCATAATTATTACACCATAAAACTAACTGATTATTGAACACTGATTATTTTTTTTTTTGCATTTTCAATATTTATTTCAGGTTAACAAAACAGCTTATTATGAAGAACCTTCGTGTACACAAGTGTTTAATTTCAATATAAAAGATGCAAGCACGCCAAATATGTCTCAATTTAAGAAACCTACTAGTTGTATTGATCAGTCCAGTAAATATGCTTCTGTACCAAAGTTTGCTATAGATGAGAGTGTCATAGAACACTCCGATCATGCGGGAATCAAAAGGGAAGAATGTGTTAGACAGGCGACGGATCAACACGCCACAGATAACCATGGCGCAGGCCTCTCTGTTATAATGGAAGCGACCCGGGAGTACACCAGGTAAGTTCTCATAGATGAATTTGTGTTACATTAGTATGTGGCCTATAAGGACATGTATCCAAGGCCGTAAAATAAATTAAAAAAAAAATAGTATGTAATTGTATGTAATGAGTAGTTGCACAATTTACAATTTATTGTATCTGTGACACCTGTTTTTTTATCATGAAATCTTAGTTATTAGCTTAGGTAAGTGCGTCAACTTCTTAATCTTAATATTATATCAGACTCATTATTCATATAGAATTTTAGTGCTAATAATATTCTGAAATAATGTTAAACTTACTAATTTGTAATACATTAATACGTTGATTCAATAAAAATACATTATTTGTGTATATAGTTGTTTTATTATCATTTGCTCAACAGACTGAACACTCCCTGATTTTTAGTTTGAATGGTCTGGTAAAGGATGATTTGTATTAGACCGGGTCATGCACAGGGTAATGTAACTTCATACAAATTGTATTTAACGTTTCATATCCACGTCCCGGTCTAACATAAATCATCCCTAAAAATATTTAATTTTAATGTTAGTATTGCTTACGTCATTAATATGTTCTTGTTTACAGTAAATCAGGCTCGAGTTCCTCAGGACAATCAACAAGAACAAATTTTACAGGGTACACAACTAACTACGACTCGATGTATAATAATCAAAATGATCCCAACCTACAGAACACTGCCGCTAAAAGAAATTCAATTTCCAGTCAATCGAGACTTCCCAATGGCCAATTCGCTAGAAACTATCAGAAGCGTGATCAAGTTGAAATTAAAGGGGCGCTTCCGCCGCCCTCAGTGCCTTATCATTCCCACGATCATCAATATCAAAAACCTGTTCCGCAAAACTATAGCGGCTATTCTCCTCAAAGGTCAATACATCCCCACTACCAGCAAGGTTACGGTTATCAACAATCTTATTCTAACAACCACTTAATGAATCAACCGCCAGCTCAAGGTTTTGGAAGTCCAAACCCGAATCCCTACCATAGTCCCCAACACCCTGGTGTGAATACCCACGATATGAATCCATCAGTACCAGTAGGGTTTCAAAGTCCCACATATTCAAATCAAATGGTATACCAGCATTCGCCGGTAGCCAGTCCCGCTCATCCTATGATGAGTCCGCAACCGAATTACAATCGCCAGGAGTTCCACTACCCTAGTCCAGCCGATCGTCATGTCTATCCTAACCAACAGCAACACCAACCCACTGCAGTATTCCAAAGCCCTCCACACCAACCTCAATACTCAAACGCACTCTATTATCAGAGACCCAGTCAAGTGACTGCTCCTAATCAAGCATATGGACAACTAAATTATAACACTCAAAACCAATATAATAGCCCAAATATGTATTCGAATACGAACCAGCATGCGGAAAGTGTAAATTATAACGCCGTACAAAATTCTTATCGCCAGCCTGCTAAAGTAATAGAAAACAACCAATCGTCATACGGAATGTCTAACAATCAACCGTTCCAAATATACCAAAGTCCTCAACCCCCTCAAAATAATTACCGTAATACAGTACAAGAACCTGCTATGGTACAAAATACCTATTCTGATCCTCAAGTTAAACAAGAACCTTCAGAATTGAAAAGTCCAGAAAGAACTGAGAGTGATAAACATGCAAATAACAGTAACAACGTTCAGTATAAAAATCCAGCATTACATAAGAGTCCTAATAGTTCAGTGCTAAGAACTGTCAGGCATGAACAACCAAACGTTAAACTTAGTCAGAAATCTCCAGATATTGGATTTTCAAATCAATTTTTGAACTTCATATCCAACAGAAATGAACCGAAAGACAATGCAAATACACCTAAATTTACGAATAGTCCAAACATATCGCAAAAAATGCATAAGAATTTGTATGTATCGAGTCCTGAGCAAGCTCAAGTCCCACCAACGTCTGGCCTGTCCGATACAGACAGTAAAGACGGCATGACGGCTCAAACTGCTACACCAATACAGTCTGCTAAAATATCTCATGCTGTCGAAAAACACAAGGATATTTCTAAACGACAGTTGGATTTCGAACACCGTGTAGATATCCAGTCTGAAGACAGCAGGGATTCTGTAGGCAAGGACAGTAGAATCTCTTCAATTTACTCTCGCCAATCGGACTTCCAATCTGATGGTTACGGAATGGATGTGGATAGCGAAAACTCAATGGAGTGTAGTTTTAAGGTCACTCACTCAATTTCTTTGGTAGAAACCAGTGACATACCTAAACCAGCTGATATTGAATTCCCAAAAGTGATTGATCCGTTTAACAAAAAGATTTTAGCCTCTTTACTTGAATATGTCAAGTTTCCTAACAAAACTCATGCAGATGGCTACATGGAAGTAAGATCCATTCCAAAAATACAAACAGCTTCAGTTATGAATGTAGGACATACCAAATTCTCTATAGAAAAACAACTTGGCAAAGGAAATTATGGAGCAGTATTCTTGTCATTGGACCTGAATAGTAACAAGACTGTAGCTCTAAAGTACCAAAAACCAAGCCGGCCATGGGAGTTCTACATTTGTCAAGAAATAAAAGCGAGAATTAAGGATCCATTCATGGTATATTTCAATTGTTTTTCTTATTTCTTATTGTTTACTATTTCTGATTAATAATATTACATACTTTGGTATTTAGCTTCCAGGATACATGGACATAACAACAGCATTTCTGGGAGATAATGCAAGTTTATTTGTATCTGAATATTCGAAATATGGATCTTTATTGGACGTCGCAAACAAAGTTAGAGTTGCCACTTCAAAATGCATAAATGAGTTTATTGTCATTCTATTGACATCAGAAATGCTCTCAATAGTACATTACTTGCATAAAGCTCAAATTATCCATGCTGATATTAAGCCAGACAACTTTTTATTGATGAAGATGTACGTATAATTTTATAGTATAATTAATTTAACAATAACATTTGAATTTTTTGAACATTTTGAAGATCTCTCTGCAATGTTTGGTTTCTTCACAACTGGGAAATCCAGAGTTCTGCTCCTAGCTAACGTAATACAACATAATTATCAATTAAAAGTCTACAAGCTTATTTAATTCTTGCCATCACTTGTGATCGCAGTCTTCCTGTACTGTCTTGGAACCATGCCTATTGAAAACTTATTTCTCAAAGTGCAGAGTTCATCATCATCATATCAGCCGATGGACTTCCACTGCAAGAAATAGGCCTTTTGTAGGGACTTCCAAACATCTCGATCCTGAGCCACCTGCACCCAGGTCGCCATTCCAGTACTTTGAGACCCCAATGTCCATCGGCTCTTTGAACTACTGTCTGTCACTGTCACTTCAGCTTAGTGGCTCGTTGAGCTATGTCAGTGACTTTGGTTCTTCTGCGGATTTCCTCATTTCTGATTCAATCACGCCGAATTCCCAATTCATTGTTTTGTTATTAACATTTAACATACCTATAATATCTTTTAAATTCCTTACAGCCCAACTCAAGAATGGAGGACACCATCTTTGCAGTTGATTGATTTAGGATGTGCAATCGATATGTCATTATTTCCTGAAGGAACGACGTTTAGAGAAGTATGTTTACCTAATATCAATACTTAATTAAATACTAAGTAAATTTATTTCATTCATTAAAAAACATTTTAGGTTGGTTTTTTTAAGAAGTATTGATAACGGAATTTGTTTGTTTGTTCTAGTTAATTGCAACTGAAGGATTCACATGTACAGAAATGAGGGAAGGGAAGCCTTGGACATACCAGACAGACTTATACTGTCTTGCTGGTACAATTTTCGTTATTTTGATGGGCAACTACATGAAGGTGACTAACCGTCTTGGACAATGGAATATTGACAAAAAATTGCCCAGGCAAGTATAAAATTTTGTATAATATGTATATTCTCTTTCACCCTTTTAATATAGGCATCACAGTAATCTGCACTCTTTCGTATTTGATCCATTCTAACAAAAGGGATGATGACGGTTTTTTTTAATTGTATATAAATTAGTTTCATGTAGGATGGTGCGGGTGACAGTTTGTTTCACTCTGGAAAGTTTGCCGCGATTCACGATAATAGTACGTATTATAAACGTCATACAGGCGACTGTCACCTTCTCCATGCTATCTGAAAAATACTTGATCTGCCTTTTTGCCATTTTTGGCCAACACAGCCAATTTGCCAAACAGGTCAATTATTAAGTTGTTTGACATTATATTAACACAAATCAGCATTGATATGTTAATGTAAATATGCATTAATTTTCAGGTACATGAAAAATAGCTTATGGGACAAAATATTTACTACTCTTCTAAATGTGCCAGATTGCAACAACTTACCCGACCTCATGGATTTAAAATCTGAAGTTGACAGTGTCTTGAATGGAATAGACAGTCTCAGTTCACAGCTCCGTAACTTTGCGAATGTGCTTAAGTCTAGGTAAATAAAAAAGCCCAGCTGTATTTATTGCATTTAGATGTATTGACTGTAAAGAATTTGTTTGTATTAATATAATACTTAAGTTTGATGAATTTCAGTAGTCTTAACAAGTTGGTACCTACATCTATGAAAGAACCTATTGAATATCAAATTCTACACTTTTAAGGTTATCTTGTTGTGTTTAATTAAAAATGTGATATGTAATTTAGCTTTTTGTTAGTAAACCGTGGCTTAGATATCTTGTTAGCTTAATGTTGAAACAACATTTAGGTTTCATTTATTTTTGTACAACTTATAAGACTTGCACTACATATTTTTTTCTGTTTTAACTGTAATTAAAATAAACAATTACTTGGTTATTCATGATTTTTATTTATTACCCAATCCAAAAATAACGTGTAATTAAATTAACCCCTTGTAACATTTCTGTAACAAACTATAAAAGATCCTACAAATTCCTACAGATCATACTTATTCCCTTATATCTCATTGTAACTTCACTGGTACATACCATACTAAGGAAATAATACACCACGTCACACAGAGATGGCGTTACTAGTATGAAATTGAAAGTTTAATTTGACAGGTAGGTAGTCGCGACAAGTCGGTACGTGCAATAAAGTTTGAAATTCGTTAAAAATAGTTTTCCTTGCTAAACTGATACGATTTTTTCTTGGGCATTCGGGTAAGTACCTAATATTAGATATTATATAGTATGTCGTTACATTTTTTGTATTTTTGTACTAAAAAGATAACTTTTAAGGTTTGTATCATTTCTGTAACATTGATTAGTGAGGGTAAAAATGTTTTGTCATACAGCTAATACAAAATTATAATTTTTTCAGAATGTCTTCACGACATAATCGCCTTCGCGACGATCAAATCGTTAATTATCTTCTCACTGGTGAAGACAGTGAAGATGGAATGGATTCTGGTGACGATGATGTAATAGATCCCAATTTTGAACCATTTGAAAATGTTATGTCTGACGATGACGCCGATACAGCAGGTATTGACTTAAATTCTATTATCAATGAACTTGAAGATAGCGAAACTATTCCACAACCACCAGATCCAGTACCAGATCAGCAAGCAACAACATCAGGCTCAAATTCTAGAAAAAACAAAAGCAAGAGGGAACTGCAATGGAAACTAAAGAATCTTATTCTAAACGACCAGCAAGTTAAGTTTTCGGGAAATAGCACATTGCCATCTGATTTATTGGAACTAGATACGCCTATACAATTCTTTCTCCATTTGTTTCCTAAAGAAATTATGCATCTTATCGCTGAACAGACTAATTTATACATCATACAAAAAAATCCTAACCAATCTTTTTCCGTTACTGAATCTGATATTCAAAAATTTATTGGAATCGTTTTTCTCATGTCTTTGATAAAACTACCGAGAGTTACTAGTCACTGGAATACAAACATTGGGACATCTTTGATATATGAAACAATGCCCAAAAATAAATTTGAAAAAATACGCCAATACATTCACTTCAATGATAACTCCAACATGCCTCAACGTAATGCACCAGATGCTGATCGATTATATAAAATACGACCCATTGTCGCTAAATTGAATGAAAGTTTTGGCAAGATTATCAAGGAGGAATATTTGTGCGTGGATGAACAAATTTGCTCTACAAAAGCCAGAAATACTATGAAGCGTTACAACCCGAAAAAGCCCCATAAATGGGGATACAAAATATATGTGCTTTGTGGAGTCACTGGGTTCGCTTACAAATTCGAAATAGAAACTGGAGCTGAAAATATTGTTCTCCCTGGAGATAACTATTTCACGTCTTTGTCATTACTGGAGCATTTGGCCAAGGAGGGAATTTTGAGCCTTGGGACGCAATAGAATCCCCAGCTGTAAATTACCTACTGACAAGGAGGTATCAAAAAAAGAGCGTGGTTGAAATGGAATTTGTGGCTGATGTTGACGGCATTGACATCTCTAATGTCAATGGGAACAAAACATCAATCAAAAAACGCAAATCGACGGAAATTGATATCCAGGCCAAAAAGCATAAAGGTCCTGCACAGTATATTCCGCCGATTGCAGTGCGTCAAGATCAAGTCGGGCACTGGCCAGTTTGGTCAGAAAATAGGATCAGGTGCAAGTTTCCCAAATGCACAGGAGTCTCTCAAACTGTATGTGAGAAATGCGGTGTAGCTCTGTGCTATAATAAGAAAAATAATTGCTTCAAAGAGTTTCACACCACATAGAACAATATGATACTATTGCCTCAATGTTACAGATATGTCACAATCCCTATTTTCCAAAATAAATATACAAATAATAAAAAAATTGATTTTCTGAAAAATACGTGTTTCATTTTACATTAATAGAAGTGCGTAAACGTAAATTATTTTAAAATTTATGATCATGGGTTATAAGGGGTTAACATTTTAATACTGTAAACTGTACCATTGTTAATTGATCCAAATTCAGTTAATGTTATATATTAAAAACAGTAATTATTATAAATAATATGCTATTATTAGGAGAATTTTTTACATAATGAAAATCCTGGTATTGCCTATTTTCAAGATTCCAGGTCCTGGGTCATCATTCCAGCTTCTTGGGACCCCAACATCCACTGTCTCAGAACTATATTATGCTCTGGTCAACACCATTGCTGCTATGCGAATTGTTGTCATAATATATTCTTAAAATTATTTATATTTACTTCAAAAAGGGAAAAATGAACTAAAAGCAATTTATTTAAATTATTTATTATAATTATTGTGCCTTAATTACTAGGTTTTTCCATTCTAAGTTTCTTTCTTTCTTGATACTCTTGCACATTATCAAATTTTCTTTTGAATAATAATTTGATTGAGCTATGGTCAAATGGACTTAATTCTACTTCCATATTTTGGAACGCTTCAATTTTTTTGCACAAATTCAATGAAATGTTTTCATTATCCACTACAACTGGGTATTCATTTATTACTGAATCTACACCATCATACACAAACAGTGTCAAGTTCAGGAATTTAATAGCAGTAGGAAAATTATTCACACAAATATGTGTTACAAGCTTGTGTGTAAATTTATTATTTATCACGCTTACTTGATATACTAAAACTTTCATGTATGAATGAATAGCCACTGCTATAAGGCTAGAAAATTCATTGTACTTGGTTATTGTATAATCAACTATTGGTAAACTGTTTATTTCTATCCCTTCTTCGTCCATTAGCTTACTGAATTCTCGCTTTATTCCATCGTTGTCTTTTAAGTCCATAAACGTGTCGATAGTGTGTAAAAGAGTACCATTAATATAGTTCCAGAATTTAACAGTCCCATCTCCTGAAGTACTTGTCAAGTATGCATCATTGTGTGGCATAAGTTCTATATGATTAACAAATTCTTTATGACCTAAACAGTATGTTTGAATATTGTAAGTATTAGGATAACAAGATACTCTGATCTTTTCATCTCTGTCTGAGGTTATAATGTATTTACCATCATTGGTTTGCAGTACATTCAATAAAAGACTCAAATGACCTAAGAGTTTTGATCCACTGTCTTCATTCAATTCAAAGATTAATACATCACCAGTTTTATCTGCTACAAATAGTTTTTTATTAGATACATCGAATCTTATTTTACTAGCACTTCTTGGAAGAACAATTTTTTTGATATTCTTCAAATTTATTAACTCGTATATGATAACTGTTTTGGATAATAATACAGCTAGAAATTGTTCGTCCGAGGATACAATGATATCAGTAATTGATTCATTTTCTGGTGTGCTTGATGTAATGTGTAAAACTGTATGTTTACAATAATCGTAATAATCAATGTAGGCTTCTTTAGAAACGATAATGCTATTTTTACTCACAATCATAAGCGACATGATTAAATATTCAAAATTTTTATATAAGTTTTACAATATTTGAAAATACGCGTTTAATTCGTTTAATGTTGTTTATAATTTTATAACCTAAAAATAAAAACGTTGACAGTGACACTTGACAATTACTTTTTTAATAAATGATTGGCTTCAACTTCAAGGCGCTTAAAAAAAAAAATGAAAATGCGGGCTCTATGGCTCTGAGTTCTAGTTCTTTTGCGCGTTATATCCTCTGAGGGCATGTTATTGAATCATACGACGTCATAGAGGAATTAGATACGATGTGCCATCACGGGAGTAGTAACTAAAAAACTGTGTCATTTGACACGTCAAATGTCATATACGGATTCAAAAATGCTAGAACCCAGAGACGTAGAGCTAGCTGTTAATAATAAACAATGTCAATTTGACATTCAGCTGTTGATGTCATCTATTGTCACTTGTCAGTGTAAAAACTAAAAAAATATTTATTATTAATTTTTCAAAGTTATTAATTAAACTTGAATAAAAAAAAGTTGCTTTATTTAACGAAGCAGTAATAATTATGATCTATTGAAGATCTAGACACGTATTATTTCTCAATTATTAGAACTGTATAAAGATTTTCATAATTTATTTCTATTCAGAAAGTCGTGTTTCTGGAATTTAGTATGTCAGCAATGATTTCTTCTTGGAGTCCAGACAAAAAACATAGTGATGTTGAAAGGTAGGTAAATTAAAAACAAACTATTGATAGTTTATTTTACTCAGATTTTAGAGACGTTTTGTAATTCTAATTTGTTTTATTTCTATACAACTTATTGTAAAGAGCATAACCCTATCAATTTAAAGATTTATACTGAAAATTGTGGTCACTGTTGTTATTTCAGATGGATTTGCATATATCCGGCTTATTTAAACAATAAGAAGACTTTGGCTCAGGGACGACGGCTGCCTAAAGACATCTGTGTAGAGAATCCTACTCATCAAGAAATAAGAGACGTGCTATTCTCTACAGGCCTACGTATTGGGGTTGAAAATAAACTTTATCCTCGTGAAAAGAGCAAGGTACAAGAAAAATATTCTGATTTCTTGTTTATTTTTGAATTAACAATAAATAGATTCTTAAAACTTGAACAATATTCCCTTTTTGCCTCAAATTAATCGTAAATATATACTAATAAGAGTGACTGGGTGCCAAAAGTTTAACTGGTAGCTTAACACTAGAAATCTTGGGTTTAAATCCTGCCTCGTAAGTCATAACCAAGGAGTTATTTAGGCTGAAATATACTGTTAACTTTTAACTTAAGTAGATAAATTAATTACTTAGACAGAGTTCACATTCTTGATAAAGTAAGAACTATATTCTGGACCTGCTCCACCACCTACTAATAAATGTCTGATAGTTTAAGAAAGCGTTGTCACTTTTTTCTTTAAGTCAAATGACAAAGACAAAGCTTGTGAATAAGTTATCACACACACTACAGTTAGTTTCATGTAGGATGGTGCGGGTGACAGTTCTTTTCACTCTTGAAAGTTTGCTGCTCTTCACTATAATAGTATGTATGAACATCATACAGGCTGACATATACATATTTGAAAAACACTTATCAGAAGATACTGAAACTGGACCTCTGTATTGTTTAATATTGTAGCGTATCATAAATATTCTGTCGGATCTCTGTCACAAACTGTAGTATCATTTTTTAAGGACTTAATAAAATAAGAGGTTCTCAATTTGGCTGTTTATTTTGTAAAAAAGTGGACTACATACATAAAAATTTAAAATATGTGAAAAATTGTGCTTCTACTAACTAACTAAGTAAGTGAAAGTGTTAATTTTTTGCAGGAAATGTTATACAGAGGTCGGATTCGTGTTGAGATAAAGAATGATGACGGTAAACCTATTAATGAAGAATATCCAACCAGAGAATCTGTCATGAGGTTCATTGTTGAGTCTATACCTAAGTTGAAAACTCGTCAAAACAGGTAAATTTAAACTTATATTTTACAGTATATTTATATTACAGTATTTATTTCACAGTATATTTAACAAACAAATTAAATAAAATAAAAATGAGGGTATAAATTGCTAGTCATTTCACACCTAATCTATATCTATATGATATATAAAAATGAATCCATATATACTTTGGTCATGCTAATTGTTATTGTCAGGAGAAGGTTCTGACAGAAAAAGTTAAAAAAAAGGGGTAGGGGTAGAGGTAGGGTAGAGGTAGTTGAAAGACATAAAGTCGCGGGCGTACGCTATTTATAATTATGTGTTCTTAAAACAATGAAAATAAATTAGCTATGAAATATAGTTAATATATTTTGCATAACATTTTATAAATAAACAATACAAAATTTAAATTAAATAAGTTATGAAATTCCCCCCAAACCCCTTTCTACCTTTATTTCTAATTTGTTTGTTGGTAAACATTACACATAGAGAAGGGCTGTAATATACCTAATAGTGTGCAGTGCATAATTTTCCTCAGCCAACAAAGGAAAATTATGCACTGCTTTTAACTCTCCACTGTCAGTTATTTAGATGACTAGCTGACAGTGAAGATTTCTCACCTCTTTTTATTGAATTAGTAGGGGAACATGCTTTATGAGAAATGTTTAAAAAAAATATCAAGATGTTGTTGTTTTGTACATAAAGAGCTGTCCTTTCTGTGAACTGCATGACTGAAATTCATAGAGTAACCTCCTAGTACTTTAGCAAAATTAGTATGGAACAGACTAATTTATTATGAACTAAATTAGTATAGACAGACAGAGAATATAAAATAAATTGTTTTGTGTTTTTCATTACTGTTTTCCTCCATTTTAATTTCAGAAAATTATTTACATTACTGTAAAAATACTTGCAAATTTAATATTATATAATTATTGTTCTAGACCTGCTGATCAACAGCCTCAATCTGTACAACAAGGTAGCAATAAAGCCAAGGGAAAGAAAGGTCGCAGATAAAGAGTTTATTCTTATAATTTTACAAGTAATAAATTTTTGTTAAGATTTTAATAAATTTTTTTTCTTTTTCAATCATTATCTTAAGTCAATATTTGAATAGCTTTTTCAGTAAGTTTGTTGTTACCATTAACATCTTTTGCAACACTATATCCATCGAAGATCATAACAACTTTACCCACTGGATATGTGGAATTTGGCAAAATGTGTTTTGGTGCTATTGCTTTATTTGCTCTACGAATTCCTTGATCTTCTGAGGTATATGGGCCATTTCCGTCAGAGAATTGTTTATCGCGGGTGCTATTCTGAAGGATGCTTTCTTTATCGATTTTGTAGGTTCTAATTGCCATTTCTTCTTCTTGGGATTCAAATCCTCGTAATCTTGAAGGAAATTCTGGTACAGGTAATGAGCTTTCTGTTTCGTCTCTTCTAGTTTTGTATTCCATTTCTCTTTCGTGTTCAAGTACGTATTTTGTAACATTTTCAAAGGTTTCATTTCTCGGTACCGGGAGTTCTTCGGTTTTGCTGGTTCCTCTATGAAACTCTGTATCTCCGGACTCGATTCCGATTCCAGGGAATTGCTCACTGGATCGATCGCGACTTGCATCGTTTCGTGAATAACTATTGGTATATTCTTCATAATTTTCTGTATGGGGCCAAGTTTCTCCTCTGGTATTACGTTCATTAGCTCCATTATTTCCGGGGATATGTCCTTCAATGCTTCTGTCAAATGAGGAGCTGTCTCTCTGACCGAGTCTACTATCGTCTCGCCAAAAGCTAGAGGGATTTCTTGTAGATAGTATGGGTACGTTCGTATACCGTCTGATACCGCGGACGTTATCATCGATAGTAGAAGAGGCCGGCGTGGTGGTAGTAATGATGGTAACCTCGTCCTGGATCTCAGTGGCAAGAGGCGCGGTAGATGTAACTGTCTCCTCCTGCGGACGTGTAGGGGACTCTGAACTGGATCTATGTGAACAGGTGCAAACAACTTTGTCTCGCTTGTTGCCAAGGGAATCATTTCTTTCATCTTTGTCTCTCTCATTGGTAGGGGAATGATTTCTTTTATATTTCTTATCGCTAGGCTCGTAGGATTCGCTCGAGTCTGGAGCGAGAATGTTATCAACAAGTAGCCTAAGATTTTTAAGTAAGGGAATGTACTTCTGTATGATTCCGTCATTGTGATTGATTTCCCTTTTGTTCGTTAGTTTCTTTCGGTTATACCACGGTCTTTGGGAGATCTTTAATTTCTTCGGTTTTGATGGTGATTCGATTTGAAAAGCTTTTCTGTAATGCAGTGGTGAATTTTTCTTAACTCGAGTTGGAGTGTCGATATCTGCGAAAATATGACCTAATTTTAATAATCTATCATAAGTACCTGTACTTATTATATTTCATAGTATAAATCAATATTTTTTAAAAAAAAATAACAGATGTAAGTTAAGTATGCGCTAAACTTCTAGTTCGTTCTGTTGCAACATGTAGATCTGCGCAGCTGCTATTGCTGGTACAATGTTTTTATATACTGCCCATGCCCAGCCATACGTTTCGAATTCAGAGCGGAACTGAAGTTCTTACCTGTATCTACCTATACCTAATTAGTTGATTCCAGTCAAGTACCTAAGCCGAGGAGTTTATAAGTTTTAGATATAATATTCTCAAATCATGAAGTAAGCATATGGCTGAAACTTAATGCCTAAGGTTGCACAGTGCAACCCGTTGTCCCCTGTAAGGAGTTGAATGTTGAATACCACTGGGAGCGTTGGTTCATCTATTACTAGAATTTAAAAAACAACTTTCGCGTTAGATAACCCTTTCAGTATACTCGTAGGCTATTAGATTAGCTACGTAGTTAATACAAATGACACCAGACATTCCAAGTATAAAAGTAAGTAGATGACCTAGTTACCTACGTTTAAACGTTGATTGATGAAAAGCGCATTAAAATCCGTTGCGTAGTTTAAAAGATCCAAGCGTATATACAGAGAGCGGTAAGAAGTGACTTTGTTTTATCGTGATGTAAAATCATTAAATACCTAACTAGTGTAGAAGAAATACCTGAGAGTGTATAGAGTTGTCTGCTTTTGGTCGCTGTTGGTCTCCTGGCAGTAAGTTGGGCTACTTTCTCTTCAGCTGCTATGATATCGTTCAGTGAAACAGGCTTCGCTTCGAGATCTGTCGAAAGAATTGAAAACATTTAAAACAGCTGATCACAGTTTTACATATTAGAAGTTCGAATTGTAGTGGTTAAGGGTCAAGGTATCGATTCGGAAAGGAGTCGTCACCGTATTAAGTATAGCCGTCCACTGCTGGAGATAAGGTTCTTGCATGGAATTCCAAACGCAATGGTCTTGAGCGGCTAGGATCCAGCGGCAACCTGCTTGACAAGGGGGGTGTCAGCACTGCGCTTTAAGACGGGGGTTCCAGCACCTTGGGAAATCATCACACCAACGTCCATCGGCTCCTTAAACTGGCCTTTCCAGTGCCATTTCAGCTTCGCGACTCTCTGAGCTATATCAGTGACTTTGGTTCTTATGGTGATCTTCTTGTTTCTGATTTGATCACACAGTAGTTTAAGTTCAGTATTCTTTATTTATGAAACTATAAACCTTTAGAGTAAGTACTAAGTACTCTAAGCTGCCGTTGCCTTAGGTTTGGACTTACAGCAACGCACAGTAATCGGAATCGTAACTTAATCACCTCGCCTCGGGACGAACGAAAGATGATACGGTGCCGATCCGTTTTCGAGTTGATTGTGTGAACTCTGAATAGGTGTGCAAATAGTTAAAATTTATAGTGTACTTTAATAGCGCCACGGTTAGGAGACCGGAATGGAACCCAAAAGATCTAGGATTCGATCCTCGGCCGTTGATAGAGTTGTAGAGTTGATAGAGTTGCAGATAGGTATCATCATCATTAACAACTCATAATATGAGTACCTATCATTAACATAATAATATTCGGCTCAAGAATGAGCCGAATATTATTCGGCTCATTGTTGATGTTGTCTCTTCAGGATGAGAGGGGCTCAACGTGCTGGCCCAATGCGGATTGGAAGACTTCACATAGGTACCTACGTAGATAATTAAGGAAATTCTCAGGTCAAATAGTTAAAATGTATAGTGTGTCATTTCACGATGTTATTCCAACACCGTTTGAAGCACGTACCTAATATTTAAAGGTCATATCCACTGAGCTACCACAGCAGATTTAAAATAGGTAAGTATACATATTGTCAATATTCCTTAAGAGTGTGCGTAGGTATAGATAAAGTTAGTTCCAAATAATATTGTGAGATGGTGATAGAAAAAACATACTGATCAATTTGAGAATCTTCTCCTTTTCAAGTTTGTTAAAAATAATACCTACCTTAAATTATTTTTGGCGCATCTGGAACTCTCCTTTATTTTTAGGTTCATGAATATAATTATACGTTATTTATCTCACTAAAAATAAATAAAACAATATTAATACTTACATCTGATTATAAGAACAAAACAGCTAATATAAATGTAACAATGACGTATTTCCATTTTGAACCATTTTTACTTGCAAATAATATGTCACAACCACTAAGAAAGTCATTACAATAATAAATTGATTTCCTTAAGATTAATTGAATCACTTTATTAGCCTTCATCTAAATGACTTACGAAGCAGATTTTAGTACGTGTCATTTGGTCCAAACCTGAGAAAACGCGTTTATCGAGTAGGAACTTACATATGTATTATTGTTAAGAAAATAAAATACCAGTTATTTGCGCAATAAGGGCACCTTCACACAGGCATTTTTATTACTGCAGATAAGTATTATGTGATTTACCTAACAATAATGTTAAAGTTTTATTAGTCTTAACATTTCATTGTAAGGCACTCTTAAAGACGTGAGACCGATGTCATCGGCTGTCGTTTTCACCGTCGACACTTATCATGGGTATCAAATTTAAATTAATTTATTTTAAGTAGGTTTATTTATTTGAAACCGGATAGTGGCACAAGACAAGTATGCCTCTCTGACTGAGAGTTGAAATGGTGGCGTTTGTTCCTTTTGCCGTGGAGACCCTTCGGCCATGGAGTCGCAGTGCCAAAAAATTCCTTCGTACCATTTCACCGCGGCAAGTTGCCTCAAGTGGTGACAGAAGGGCTGGCTCATTTTTTGCGCAAAGGATCAGCCTGGCTGTCCATCGCGGAAATGCAGCCAGTATTTTTGCCACCATTTTAAGTGGGCATGATTTGTATAGTTATTAGGATAAGTTAGCTTAAGTTCCTTTTTGTATTATTTCTCATTAAAAAAAGTAGGCTTAGGTGTACAAGCATTTTCGAATCATCAAGTTTGACTGACTGACCACCGTTTCAGAAGGTAGGTTCTGCTGAGAAGAGCCGGAAATAAGACATAGATATCTAGGTAATAATAGGTAATATATAAAAATTAAATTAATAATAAATTTCGATCGTCACACGTAATGATCAAACACGCATTCGTTATAACACCTTTGTTAATGCGACTGGCGTTAGTTTGTTTAATCCCAAGATTTATTTACCTACCTAAGTATCCCTTTAACCTCTAGTTCAAGGGGCACTTAGGTAGGTAGGGTAGGTAGGTACACCGCTGGAATTATTTGCTAACATATCAGGCTAACAGCTGGGATATCACTGGCTGGCAAATTGGCCATATTGGCCGAATGGGGATGATGACTAGGTTTGAATATATTGATTTTAATGATATATTCGGGTAAATAAGGTCAATGTTAACTAATTTATATATAAAAAGCAAAGATTGACTGGATATTTGCAAAATAAATAAGATTATAAAAGTTCAAAATCTATTAAAAATATTTTATCGTAATTAGATGAAAATTCATACAGTTTTAGCTTCCTTACATTAAATGTGACATTTTTTAATATATGAACTATAAACATAAACGGAGAAATAACAAATATATTAGTAATTTCGTTTAAACGCCCATACAAATCTAACGATCATTAATTGCCTACGACGTCATAAGTGCGTACCATTTTGTATAGGGCGTTATTCAGGGATCCGCGGCAGCGGCATCTAACCATTGAAATCCCTGTAGCTCCGAAAGTAATGATCGCAGATACCCTGTTACTTTTACAAAATTGCTTTACTATTAGCATACTCTTAATTATATACAATTTAAAAAACTGTCATCATCCCTATACCCGAAACTACTCTATTAATTAAGCGCACCTAAATTTAGACCAATAAAAAGAACTCTATTTATTAGTCTGAGTACCTAACCCATTCTTGGTTTGAGAAATCATAAACTTAATTGTAATGTCACGTAGCTAATTATTGATAACGGAGCGCCGACCATGGACTGGGGCGGATGCTAAGTTCAATAAATATGCTAATGCTGGCATCTCTGAAGGATTTCCGCGGATTTTCATTTCCTTATACCTGTAAGGTAAGCGAAAGTGGAAATTAATTTTTGAATTACCATTCTTTTATGAATTTTTTTGTATAGCTAACACAGATTTTAGCATCTGAATATAAAAATTGGTTGTTAGAAATGCAGGCTTTAAAATAATCTTACAGAGAATTTTTATAGAAAAATGTTGGTAGGCTTCAACACAGGCGTCCATATATCCGCATTGTACGTATCGGACGAATCGCATCAAATGGATTTTTATCAAACTATACGATGCATAAAATCCGTTCGATGCGATCTGTACGATACGGATCAGTGTACGCACTTGTATGACTTTCTATACAAAGAATAGGTGCTATAATCCGTTTGATGCCATGCATCCAATACGTACGATGTGGACCAGTGGACGCCTACCATTTAAGAAACTTCCTATTTTCCATCATTCCATTTCCAGCTGAGACTATTCTATCCGCTGGTTACTAAAACTACGGTCCAAATTCAAATTAGTTTAGTAAGTTAGTGTCAATTTAAACTTTCGTAGACGGGATAGGTCCTACTATTATTTCAGTAGGTACTTTTTTTGGTCATTTCCAGCAATTATATGAGCCATGAATTAGCTGGGAGTATATTTATTAGAACAGTTCAACGAGAGGGTTCTAATCTCCTTCTTAATAATTTCCTAATCATTCTTCAAATTCTGTTTTGGATGATTACCTTTTTATGTTATATTCGATGTTGATCAAACAAAGCCTCTTTTTGATGACCTCTCTGGCGCAGTTGGTAGTGTTGTAGTTCTCAAGAGAGGTAATGACTTCGATTCCCAGCTCGGGTCAGTTTAGAATTTTATATAGGTGGAAGGCATCAGCTGCGGCTAGTTACCACCCTTCCGGCATAGACGTACCGCCATGCGATTTAGTGTTTGGGTACGATGCCTTTACCCTTTACCCTATATGGCATCGCAGTCAAGGGCTAAAAAACTTTTGAAGCTTTTCAGTTATAGGTAAACTTGTTAGACTTAGAGAGCCGTGATACTGATAGCCTAGTGGAAATGACCTCTACCTTTCGATTCAGAGGAGGTTCGAATCCGGACCGGGGCATGCACCTCCATTCATTCAGTTATTTGCATTTTAAGAAATAAAATATGTGTCTCAAACGGTGAAGGGAAAACATTGTGAGAATTTTCTTGATTAGAGAATTACTTTTTCTCCTTCTTCTTCTCACACGTAGAGACGTGTGTGAAGAAGTAATTCACTGCCAATCCGTATTAGGCCAGCGTGGTGGACTATTGGCCTAACCCCTCTCATTCTGCGAGGAGACTCGTACTCAACAGTGAGCCGAAAATGTGTTGCTAATGATGATCCACCTAATAATGTTAGTACAAAATAGTCTAAAAAAACCTAGATCCTTCGAGGGATCTCCATACTGGATCGTGTACCTATCTGGATTAGAAATTTACAGGAGTAAAATCGGAAATGAAAATTTACTCGTAGCTCTGAAGGAATTCTTGTGATCCTATGCAGTCTGTTTTCAAATAAATTTTAAATTATGTTAGCAAGATGCAGACTATTTCTCGCTCAACTGTATTTTGAATGCGAAGGATTTCTCAGAGTAACAATATGTAGGTTGTAGGCGTGTAGGTATTATAGTTTGGCAACTTCGTTCGTAACACTCCCGATGGATGTGCGGGCCGGGGGGCGTGTAGCGATGAATGAAAAACCCACGACTGATGCACCTCACTTTCCCGCACGCACGATTTCACACCCGCGCAGTCTTTCCCCTCGTCGCCCGCATATCATAGGAGTGTAGTGTGTTCACGGCCCACCCGGCCCACCCGCTTTATACGCCTATGCTTGGTCTGAGGCTCTGTATCGCACTCAGAGTCACGAACAAAATTGTTTTTGCCCGTTTTTTACACAATTCAATTACTCAAAAAGGTATTTTTACGAAGCTCGTTAACCGACGAACACGATTACAACTATTTAACATCGATTCTATACAGACAGTTTTTATAATCGCATTAGATCGTTGATCATATACTTTGACAGAAAAGTAACGTCTAGCGAGGCAGGTCCTATACAATAATAATTGGTCTGAGGCCTATGCACATGGGCTCCCTTGCCATTTTTCTTTAGTATTTTAATTTTCGCTTTTCCCAATTTCCCACCTCACTTTCCAAATACCTTATTTCATATTGGTAAAACCTAATACGTTAATAAATTCTTCATCATAGGTACTTACCTCCATAATGTTTCCGACTGCACTGTATATCATTTCAAAGCACAAGTACCTATCTACCTATCAAATTTTAGACATAACGAGTGTGATTAAGTTAGCTAACTAGTGGGAGCTCCTGTCACAGTTAGCTGACGCCGTAATTGGTTAGCTAACAATATTAGGTTGAGTCTCATTTCAATTCAACAATTAGCCATTTCATTTTGCGTTTTCGGATCTAAAATATTACTTATATTGACTAGAATGCTGTTTTTATTGTAGTCAGTCCACAAGAAACCCTTATAGGCCCGCGATGTCCGTCTGTCTGTCCGTCCGTCCGCGACTTATCGCAGAAACTATTACTATTAAATAGATTTTTAGCACGAGCATGTATGTACATTAAAAATGTGAACAAAGTCGCATAATAAAATGTTGAAAAATATTTAGTTTTTATCTAAAGCGACCAAAATATCGTTTTCTCTTTCGTCCCATCGCAACGAAAGACAGAATTATTTCCTATTCCGCCGCTATTGGTCGTCAATTAAGTCTTTTTCTCTATTAATTATATTATGTCATTGATGCATTCAAGGTCTAATGACCCTATAGAGGGCCGTTAGGTTAAATAGGCTGATAAAATGATGTGACCGTTGTTAGACGTCGAGTTCAGTTGTACACTCTTTCTAAAAGACTTGAGACACAGTTATCATCATTAGCAACCCATATTCGGCTCACTGTTGAGCACGAGTCTCCTCTCAGAATGAGAGGGGTTAGGCCAATAGACCACCACGCTGGCCCAATGCGAATTGGCAGACTTCACACACCTAGAGAATTAAGAAAATTCTCAGGTAATTGTGAGGTTTCCTCACGATGTTTACATTCACCGTTCGAGACACGTGATATTTAATTGGTTAAGTCGCCGACACATAGCTGAAATGTTGGAGGATTCGAGTTTACGCCCTCCGAATCGAAGGCAGAGGTCATATCCACTGGGCTATCACGGCTCTCGACATATTAGTAGATAATATTAAGAATGTATTAGGTAGCTATGTATTTTTCGTTCCTGAATATTACAATGCGAATAAGTAGTTTATTTGTAACTATTCGTGTTCCACTGCGCCTTTAAAGAGAGAAGCAGCAGGGCTATTCTGTAACGATGTTTTCTATAACTCGCAAGTGCGACTTGCAACCTCTATCTCTCTCTGTCTAACACGATACTATAGAAAGAGACAGATAGAAGAGAATTCGAAATTCGCACTTGCGAGTTAGGCAAACTATTGTTACAGAATAGCCCTACTGGCCCTCTTCAATAGTATTAAAACGAATATTTATGTGGTTAGGCGTTTTCGGAGAGAGCTTGATAGTTATGACTTCCTTGTTTATGCGGATATGTGGGCCCTTTAGTTATCTCAATCTATCCGAGCCACAAAATTTCCTGCGAAATCCACACAAACTCATATCTCCGATTAAAGGTTTTATCCTTCGATATTGGACGGTCGTAAAATTTTAACGACGGATCGTCCACGAAATGACTTCTTTGTTTTGATGCTTAGGTATGTTTTATATTGTTTATTAAAATATTGTACTTGATTAGGTAGGTGATAGGAAAACTACATCTTCTGCGAGTATAATAGGCTTTATTTTGTTCCCGTTTTCCCACGATAATGGGAAATATTCGGGTGAAACCGCGGGGTATGGGCTAGTCGTTTAAAATAAATCAGTTCAATAGCTACACGGCAAAGGCGCCGGACTCGATTCCCGTCCGTAACTACTCGCATGATAGTTTTTTTAACGAACGTTTAAAAGGCGTTCAAATATAGTTTGAAGTTAAATGAAGATCTATTTATAACGCCCAAAATTGAAAATGCTACACTGCTCAAAAAAAGCGTCGGGTTTTAAAAACGCTGTCGCGTGAACATATACTGGGGAATGCATTTGTTGTATTTGAACGCTTTTTTAACGTCCGTTAAAAAGCTCTCGTGCGAATGGGGGCTAAAGCGTCATAAAGCGTTTTCTATGTTCTCAGTTCTGTTGTCGTACCCACAATCAAGATTATCTACTAACTAGATATCCTACTAATTGGAGAGGAACGGAGTAATTTTTTAAAAGAATAGTTGCCTAATTTTTTTAAATATCAGCAATATTACCGTTCTGGTACGACAATGGCCTGCGGGCGGAATCGAATCACGACCGCTCAGGGTATCACGGGAATCGTGAAGCCCCTTTATTGTTGAGTTGAGGTTTCATAGGCACAGTCAGTGGCGTGCACAAGGTGTTTGACTAGAGTAGGCATTATAAGTACAAAATGGAAAATTCCCTCTCCATCACAGGCTTTTATAAAGTCCTCAAGGCAGACCATATATTCAATGCATTTTTGTTTATGTGGACTACACGGTACATTGGTAAAAAATATGTACCTATATTTTTTAATCTGCTTACTACTTGGTCGCTAACTATGGGCCTCATAAGAAGGCTCAAAGACACACAGCGAGCGATGGAACGAGCTATTTTCGGAGTATCTCTGCGTGATCGAATCAGAAATGAGGAGATCCGCAAAAGAACCAAAGTCTTCTTATGGGTTGAGTTCTTATGGTTAAAGTTCTTATGGGTTGAGCACGTAGTTCGAAGAACCGATCGACGTTCCGGTCCCAAGGTGCTGGAATGACGACCCCGCACTAGTAAGCGCAGTGTTGGCCGACCTCCCACCAGGTGGACTGACGACATCAAGCGAGTCGCAGGGATTCGCTGGATGCAGGTGGCTCAGTATCGTGATGTTTGGAAGTCTCTACAAAAGGCTTATGACCTGCAGTGGACGTCCATCGGCTGATATGATGATGATGATGATGATGATGATGATGATATTTTTTAAACAAGTCTGTATTCGGTTTTATAATAATACGGTTCAAACGTTTATGATACTTCTGTAGCAGTTGTAGAATAGCAACGTTTCAACTACAAACAATGGTTGGAAAAGCACGAATGTAGACGTACAAGTTAGCGCATACGGAACAAGTGACAATGAACACGTCGCATCGCGCGGCGCCGGTTTGGGAGGAAACATGCCGCCGCTTTGTAGTAATCACTAAACAGTATCTAGACGTCATGATCCAACTATAACTTCTTTTACTGGATGCATTTTGTATGCTGTTTGATATAGATAAGCCTATTTCACAGATTTTTTGGTAGCAGTGTTTAGTTTCTTCAGTTTTAAATTATAGGTTTTGCTGAATCTCCGTCTAAATTATCATGATCATCATATCAGCTGATGAACGTCCACTGCACGACATAAGCCTTTTGTAGGGACTTCCAAACATCACGATCCTGAGCCGCTTGCATGCAGCGAAAACCTGCGACTCGCTTGATATCGTCAGTCCATCTGGAGTCGCCATTCCAGCACCTTGGGACCCCAACGTCCATCGGTTCTTCGAACTATGTGCTCCGCCACTTCAGCTTTGCGACTCGTTGAGCCACGTCCGTGACTTCGGTTCTTTTGCGGATCTCCTCATTTCCGAATCCGAGATACTCCGAGAATAGCTCGAAAGTTATAGGCATTATTCTTATGAGGTATAAATTATATTAAAAATTACTTTATTATTAAAGAACCGTTACGTTATGCCGTTGGTCCCTGACGTTATCATTAAGTTGTCTACAGAATCGATTATATATGTATAATGCTCCCCCAACAAAAATTTTCAAAATATCTTCAATGTACAGAATGTACAAAATGTACAGAATTCGTATTATAAGTATAGATTCTAGATGGCGCTGTCTTCCGTTCTGCCACGCTAACGTTTGTTGTTACAATGGTATAAGTAAAATCTCAAATTGCGAATTAATGTATAGAATTCGATCAGTTTTATTATAAGTATAGATATAGATAGATAATGTATGAGTATTATTTTGTATGTTATTTATTGATTTTGTATATAATATATTGTATATTATGAATATTTTTTATTTGTTTTACTTAACATAAAAATAAACTACACTGGAGAACAAACTATTTATAGAGTGTTAATATACTAATTACAATTAATATTACATTTATGTAAATTAAACCAAATAGGATTACTGCGGTGCTAAATACTGATTTTACATTGTAATGATGAAGGTTCAACTAATCCCTGTTAAGCCTTATTGATCGTTCCCATTCCAAACGAAATATTATTCCGACTTTAACTTGCTTGTTAAGTATATAAAAAATAATCTGCTATTTTAAAAAATTAAATGATTCTTTTAACGTCTTAATTCCAAAGATTATATAATAGATATAAGTCACTAGCGCGTCAAAACAGACGCGAACAAAAGCGGCTAGCGCATTTCATTGAGTCGCGTAGTAAACAACGTAATTTAGTTAAACAAATAATACCTAAATAGTAAATATACATATACATATACAATGTCGAGTTGTGTGTTTAGGAACTTTAAAAACTGTATAGATAGATAAATATATAATGAAATTAAACACAAAGTTGTGCATGTCAGTGCTCAGTGGAGTCGCTAAATTCTGCTTACTGTTTTATGGTGATTTTGTAGCAAGTAAGATGTCTAGATTTAGTGTAAAATGTCGTTGCTTAATACTCTTAAAACGGGTTGAACAAAAGTGACTTTTCCGAGCAGCTGAGATGAAATGATATTTTTGTGCGTTGTAAGACTAAACATATGAGCCGTGATAGCGTCTCCGATTCCGGAGGGTGTGGGTTCGAATCCGGTCCTTGGCATCCTCCAACTTTTTAGTTGTGTGCATTTTAAGAAATTAAATATCGCGTGTCTCAAACGGTGAAGGAAAACATCGTGAGGAGACTGCACACTAGAGATTTTTTTAATTCTCTGCGTGTGTGAAGTCTACCAATCCGCATTGGGCCAGCGTGGTGGACTATAGGCCTAACCACTCTCATTTTGAGAGGAGACTCAGCTCAGCAGTGAGCCGTATATGGGTTGATAACGACGACGAGACGAAGACTAAACGTTGCCATCAGCATAGTGGGCTGTCTACGAGTACATATGTCTATAAATAACTATTTATGTTAGAGCCTACTGAAATATTAAATCAAGCAACAGGTAATACGCCACGTTTAGTTATATAATATTTGCCGACTGAATTTATAATGTGTTAGCCGCGTTTGTAGACTTAGTAAAATGTTGAATATTTATATGACACAATGTTTGGGTTTCTGAAAAATAACTTACTACTAAAAACAAAATTACTGAGTAATTATCATTATTATTAATAATCATTCATCATTATTAACAAATATTCGGCTCACTGCTGACCTCGAGTCTCCTCTCAGAATGAGGGGGGTTAGGCAAATAGTCCACCACGCTGGTCCAATGCGGATTGGCAGACTTCACACATGCAGAGAATTACTCACAAAAACTACTTACTTACTTACTAGCGCTGTGAGGTTCGACGCTTTCGCCCGGCTTATGTATCAACATCGTATGTAATGTATTGCTGTATACCTTCTTTTTTATAATTTTTTCTAGTAAAAAGCGGATATATTTCCAATTATACCGCAATAATGTTATTTCATTACGTATTAATTTTTATTACGTTTGTTAAATGTTAAAATTTAAATAGTTATAAGTACATAGACGTTAGCTAAAATAGGTGTAAGTTAGCCTTAGTTAGTACCTAATTCTAGTGTTATGTTAACTGTATGTTATTTGTATATAACATGCTTGTGAATAATATTTCTGTATAATAAAGAATTTTGAAAAACAAAAAACAAAAACAACTCACAAAAACTCTTTCACCAGTGGAAAGCTATATCTTCATCGAGTAACATATTTTATCCGCGTATTCCGTAAGGCGTCTGCTAGTTACGAAATAAATATCGTCCCTGTTAAAACATCGATGATTTTTACGCTTATCTGCGTGTGACTCAATAAAAAGGGATGATCGTGATTTATATAAAAAATATAAGTTCGGAGCTCAGTGAAAACCAGAGATTATCCCCCAATACTTAGAAATAGCTGTTACGTATTTACTTATACATATTTATACTAGCAGAAGCAGAACCTCGCGGTTTGCTCCGCGTTCCCGTTTCTGTAAAAATTTAAACATAAAATATTTTTTTTAGAATTTTCAAAATCGGCTCAGTAGATCCAGACATTAACCCTACAACACCCCAAACTTTACCTCAACAAAATATTAGTATAGATTCGTATAGATAATTGCTTCTTTGGTCACGTAAAATTAAAAATCCGTTTGATGCGATGCGTCTCGCCCGATACGCTTGATGCGGATCTGTGGACGCCGGCTATAATAAACACTAATTTAATATGTCTTTCTATTACATTGTAACACCTAAACCGCTAAACTGAATTAGAAGAAATTTTAGCTAAGTTCAATATTATGCTTCTTTTTATTGCGGAAAAATCCATGGCTCGCGGGATTTCTGTAAAATAGATTTGCACGCAATAGTAGGTACAGGAAATCTAAAAATTCGTATAAGATTTGTGATAAGTATAAAATAAATGATGGAGTTTTTTTTGAGAGGAAAAACTTTCTGAATTGTACTTTAGTTGTAAAATAATTTTTTTACACACTAAATGTTGTAAAATAATTTTTTACACACTAAATGCTGAAAAAACACATTTCGAGCAAATTCAGCGCCATCTACCGTATTTAAAGTCGTACGATAGTACCTCAATCACATTAATTGTAGATGAGATTGTCCTCTACATTTTTTGTCAAATAAACTTTAATGTTTTTTGACGGCCTCCGTGGCGCAGTGGTATGCGCGGTGGATTTACAAAACGGAGGTCCTGGGTTCGATCCCCGGCTGGGCAGATTGAGATTTTCTTAATTTGTCCAGGTCTGGCTGGTGGGAGGCATCGGCCGTGGCTAGTTACCACCCTACCGGCAAAGACGTACTGCCAAGCGATTTAGCGTTCCGGTACGATGCCGTGTAGAAACCGAAAGGGGCGTGGATTTTCATCCTCCTCCTAACAAGTTAGCCCGCTTCCATCTTAGACTACATCACCACTTACTATCAGGTGAGATTGTAGTCAAGGGCTAATTTGTAAAGAATAAAAAAAACTCTCGAGTCATGTAATTCTTTTAGTCATATTTCATAGATTTTCTGTACTACAAACAGAGATGCGGGCATCTGCCAGTACCTACCTACTTTTATAAGGTTTTAAGAATTTGGAAGCGGATTTTTCCGTCGCAGTCATATCTTTTAACCACATGCTTTATGTTATGCCAAAGTTTTAGGCACGTGGCCAGCCTTGCGTAATCTTTGTCCAGATTAACGATCTCAATTCTATTATATTAAATGCTATAAATTTCCTACTTTCGCGGTTATTATATGTTCAGTTGATTTAGGAATGTGTAGGTAGGCAATTGAGCTTTTCTGCCCTATTATTATCATCTAAATATTTAACTATGAAATATTGAGCTGTTCCATCATCCAAAAAAAAAAATTAGTAGCAGCCTGAAGACGCTTCTAGAGTCAAACAGTACCCAAGACAGTATCGCACAATGTCGCATATAAGCAGTGTGGTGCATTTTAGATCCAAAACCCCTCTTTCTGTATTGACAGGCACTTAACCCCGTTTAATGGCTATTCAAATAAAGGATGATAATTTGATTTTAGTAAAATAATTCTATATCATCTGCTGTACTTTAATTTAAGTATCTACTATGTACCTACATGTACAATTAAATTGAAAAATACACTATTTATTTCAAAACGTTACAATGTATCCTCCAAAAATCCCAAAATGATGGCAAGACCCATAGGTGAGAGTTAGTAATATTACTTATTGCGTACATTACTTTGAAGGTCTAGAGGTTAGCTATGGTGGCTTGGAATACGAGATCCTGAGTTCGAATCCCGCGTCGAACTATGAAACACTGAGTGTTTCTTTCTTCTAACAGTTTTTCAAATAATTTTCTCAGCACGGAGTTGAGAAAAAAGACACCTACATATCTCCGAAAGGTATGTTAATCTTTGTCCTGGTCATTATTATTATATTTTAGTCTCAAAGGGATTCATTATCATCTTAAACCCGCCAACCTGTCTCGGAACAGCTTGGTAAGAAGTCCAAACTCCTCTCTTAAAAAGGCAGGCCTGGCTTTACGACCAGAATAGACTGATAATGATAATGCTTCTTTAGTAAAAAAAGCCGTACATATCAATTGCAATACAGCGTGTAGCAGTCTGATTTGTATTCATATTACGTGCGGCCACAGAATAGGTAATTGGTTCGGCCGAATTCAGCCAATCAATGTTTTAGCCTGTAATCCGTAAAGGGAACTTCATGTATTCCTTTGCCATTAAGGAAACGTGGAAAATTAACAAGCGACTGGGGACCGCAACCTGCATGCGAATATCGGATTAACTACATTCATTACTCCTTGTTTACTAATCAATTTAGCCAAGTATATGTTGTTCACGTATTGCTTGTAAATGTTACGCCAAAAAAGCCAAAGCAGCTAATTAATTTAAGTTTTTGTCAACAGTTACGTTTATTATTTACGTTGCCTTATAGGAGAAGGGATATGGGATATAAGTATATTAGCAATATCTAATAATTGTTCTAAGCTTATTAATAACATCATCATCTCCTTACCCTTATCCCACTTAAGTGGAGTCGGAAAAATATGTCAATCTTTTCCATTCGTCTCTATTACTCGTTAACTCGTCATCCACTCCTTTTACACACATGTCCTCTTTCACACAATCCAACCATCTCTTCTTTGGCCTTCCCCTCCTCTTATGACCTTCCACTTGCACATTCAACATTTTTCTGGTAATATGACTTTCCTCTCTACGCATTACATGTCCATACCAAGCTAACCTTCTACTCCTCAATTTTTCTGTCACTGGCGCCACCTTCAGACTTCCTCTTATATACTCATTCCTTATTTTATCTATTCTTGTCACACCACACATCCATCTCAACATACGCATTTCGTTCACATGCATTCGTTTACTATCCGTCCCTTTCACCGCCCAACATTCTGATCCATACAGCACGACAGCTTATTAATAACATTTATTTTCATTAATTTAAGAACAAGTTAATTATAATAATTATTAGGTGTGAAATGACTAGTGATTTATATCCTCATTTTTAATTTGTTGGTAAACAGAACTTATCAAGAAAGGCTGTAGTACAGTCATTCGGTCATTATAGTTTTTTTGCGGTAGATTAGGTTTTGCTGTTAAAATGGAGATAATTTCGTACAACAGCCATTGCCTGACTGTGTATTTAGGTTAAAGCGAGTGTAAAACTGTACTAGTATAGTAATGTGTATGTAAATTCATGTGTCAACAATTCTTTTATTTCGAAACCTCTTTGCGTACGATGGAAAAGATGTTAGTGGGCACCCTTCCAGCAAACCTGCAATGCACGACGTGCAATTCAGTCTTGCATAAAATAGGTTACTCCGTTTCTCGCTGAGAATGCGAACTTGACACTACTCCGCCCAAACCCAGTGTCTATTACCACAGTCTATTTTACAACACTGCTCTAGCTATCTACATTTATTCAAGTCTTGTATTTTTACCCGAATGCAAGGAAGGATGATTGTGTTTATCGCGCGCGATTTGCCTATATGTATGATAGCATATCTTGTATGTAGGCGAGAGCAGGGATGAACGTAACAATTTTCAGTTTTCTTGTAATAAATATCCCACAGAGCTTGTTGAATTAAAAAAATCAAGCAGTTTATGTGACAGATTGGTCTTTTAGTTATTTCTTCAAACTCACCTGATTTTATTGATTGAAAAAAATATCGATTAAAAAGATTGGAATTTGTAACAATGTGAGGGTATTGTTGTAACAATATGAATAGAAAAGTTTCTTTACAAATAATACATTTATTTTTAATTAAGTTTTACATTATTACGAGTATCATAATTAAACTTAACACAAAAACTTAATATTAAGATTATAAGCTTTTTAATATTTCAATTTTTTTTTTTTGTTTGTATTTATTAATTATGTTTATCCTATGTTTATCGAAACCTCCCGTGACCAGAAGGCTGGCCTATATTTAGGCCAAAGAATTAGTATTGCCATACAACGTGGCAATACTGCCAGCCTTCTGGGCACTTTACCTATGATCGTCGATTCGGACGAATTCTACGACGCCTGAGCCTTTAGATATAGTTTAAATTTAGTATATTTTCTTTTTAATTTTTATAATATGTAGTTATAGATATTTAGGTACGTAGTTTTAATATTATTGTAAAACTTTAAAAAAAATGAATTCAATAGCAGATGATTAATCAAAAAATAAAAATTAGAACAAGTAAAAAATTACAATCTGTGCAGGTACGAGTACTTATGTCAAATAATAATAATTAATAATATAATAATAATCTTTACAATGTCATAAGATTATAAGCTAATTTCCCAAATAGATCATTCGATTTTTGAGTTCCAGCAGGAACTTTGCTTCTCCATAGTCTAGCTAGAGTTAACTCTAAAGTCTATATTGTTAAAAAAATCATTATAAGTACAAACCATTGATTTTAAAAAATACTGCACACTTTATATCAAATCGAATAATATTTATCTTAACAATAACAGGTTATAGTAGCACCATAAAATTACATTCTTTAAACAGAGTCTGTAATTCATGTTTTAAGGCTTAATACCATTTTGTGTTTTACTGTTACGTTTTAGTATGAACGTTATAAGTACTTAAAAAGAGTTCCCTTGACTCTTTACATCAAACCAATTTGCAATAAAGTGTATTTACTTTAATAAAAGTCCACCATAAAAATACGTAGTACGCGAGGGACACCACAGGGGATTCAATAGGATAGCTGGATTCTCTCTCTATCTGATGGTATCCATTTACGGGATATGTGTAAACACAGACTGCTTAAAATTTTACCCGATTGCGGGAAAGCTAAACGAAAAGATTGTTATTTTAGCAGTATAACTTATAAGTAAGTATGTACCGTCATAGAGGTATACCTTACCCTTACCATAACAGACGATAGACGTCCACTGCTGGACATAGGCCTCTTGCATGGACCTCCAAGCAACAGTCTCGAACCGCCAGCATCCAGCGGCTCCCTGTAACCCACTTGAATCAGAAATGAGGAGATCCGCAGAAGAACCAAAGTCAACGACATATCTCAACGAGTCGCAAAGCTGAAGTGGCAATGGGCGGGGCACATAGTTCGAAGAGCCGATGAACGTTGAGGTCCCGAAGTGTTGCAATGACGACCCCGCACTACAAAGCGCAGCATTGGTTGACCCCCTACCAGGTGGACTGACGACATCAAGCGAGTCGCAGGGATTCACTGGATGCAAGCGGCCCAGTATCGTGATGTTTGGAAGTCCGTGTATCTCCATCGGCTGACATGATAATGATGATGATGATGATGATATATACCTAATACATAATAGTACCTTTGTATTCTGTGGTAATACCTAAAAAAGATATGCCGCTCTACAAAGAGCCTATCACACTGTTATATAACCCTGCACGTGTTCAGCTAATAATCTTTTATGCGATGACGGCTAATGGCACTTTAAGCGGCCATATTCCACGTGTGCTGAAACTTGAAGCCTTGAAAAAGGCTATGAAATTGGCATTTTAATAGGAATAACATTTTAGTGCTAATAACTTATATTGTGTAAACGATATGCTACGTTGTGCAAGTTACAGTCGTGTCGAGGGAGTTCTTTGACTAATATGACGTATTGAATATTTGCCTAAAAAGTTGCTACGATTTTGCTATAAAGTATTTAGCCGATTTGCCGAAAAATGCAGGTCATATTGTAAGAAACTTATCCGTAATACAATATCACTAATTATGTAATTCTCATTTAAAGCACATATTTCGAAATGCTAATAGGCGTTGCGGTGTCAAGGTGCTGGAATAACGATATCGCCCCGCAGTCTGGTCCAACCCTCCACTAGATGGACCGTTAATATCCATCGGATTCAGGGAGGCGTCAGATACAGGCGGTTCAAGTTTGATTTCGAATTGATAACTTCGTATGGGTGGGTGAAACGCTTCGTAACGTAACGCGTTACGGCGACACTCTGGCTTCTCTTTCTCTCACGCATAAGTACATCAGCAGGTTTAAGTTATCACTTCTGTCGAGCGTCTAGAGACGCACACTTTTTTTTATTGTAAGTTATTATATGAAGCTTCTGTCCAGCAGTAGACGTCCATCGGCTGATTATAATGATGATTAAGATGATGACATACCTAGATCCATTAAGTAGACTACTTAGAATACTTGGAAAATGTTGGTAATATAAGTATCATTGTTTATATCTAAATCTCAATTTTTTTGATAAAAATCAAACAGATAACTAAAGATTAGACTATGACCACATAGTACATAAATCAGTACAAGTACTAAACTCTAAAGATTAGGTGCCGGGTAATTCTCTTCGATAACTTTTCTACATCAGAATTCAGTTTAAAGTTAAACAGGGTTTGATATTGTGTCATAAAAGGTAATTTATACGCCACTCGCGTTTCAGCGGCAGGCGGGATTTCAGCCCGTGCTTTCGATTGTTGGGAGCCCGCTTTATAGTTACAAAATATTCAATATTGAGGCGCATTATACTATCTACTACTGTAGTGTAAGAGCGTGTGTCGGCCATACCTTTGGAATTTTATTAGATTTTTGGTTAAGTTACCATTAAGTAAGTATGCCAGCATGCTAATTCATTAACTTTGACGTATGCTAATTGAGTTTCTATGTAAAATGTCATTTGGTGATTACTGGTGGATATCACAGAGTAGGTAAATGAAATTTTGTCAATTGGTTTGATTTTTATTTTTAACCGACTTCCAAAAAGGAGGAGGTTCTACGTTCGGCTGTATGTATGTTTTTTTTTTTTTTTTTTTATGTATGTCCAGCGATAATTCCGTCAATTATGGACCGATTTTGAAAATTCTTTTTTTGTTTTGAAGGGTTTACTTCCAGAGTGGTTCCATTTTTTTCATGTCAGGATCTGATGATGGCATCCTGGAGAAATTGAGGGGAACTTTCGAAAGTTGTAAAGACGGCTAGTAGGTTTGTTAGTGTTTCCATAAGGTATTTTAAACCACTACAACTTTATGAAGGTTTGGAGTTGGTCTGATGATGGAGCCGAAACACAGACGATGGAACTCGTCAAAGATTTACAGTAGCTACCTCGTGTTTGGACTTGATAAATTTGTACTGATGAGGACTTTCCACCTAGATGGATTGTGACTTTATTCAGGGTCTGGTGATGAAGACGAGGGACAGTGAAGAGAACTCCTCGACGGTTCACAGTAGCTACCTTGTGTTTGGACTTGATAAATTTGTGTTGATGAGAACTTTCCAACTAGATGGATCGTGACTGTATTAAGGGTCTGATGATGAAGACGAGGGACAGTGAAGAGAACTCCTCGACGGTTCACAGTAGCTACCTTGTGTTTGGACTTGATAAATTTGTATTGATTAGAACTTTCCACCTAGATGGATTGTGACTGCATTAAGGGTCTGGTGATGAAGACGAAGCACAGTGAAGAGAACTCCTCGACGGCTCACAGTAGCTACCTTGTGTTTGGACTTGATAATTTTGTATTGATAAGAACTTTCCACTTAGATAGGTTGTGACTGTACACACGCAGTAGGTATGCTAATACTAAAAATTAAAAAATAAAAATTTTAGTAAAAAAAAATTCAACCGACTTCCAAGTCAAAAAATAACTTTAACTAAAAAGCAAAAAATAACATCCTACCTATGTGCTACCTTCTGATTAGTTTGAAGGCGGTGCCAAGCCAGTGTCGTGTTTTAATTAAAGCTGTTTCTGAAAGAACCACAGAAATTTTGTAGTTAAACGTGTTTAATTAAAACATCACTGGCTTGGCACCGCCTTCAAACTGATCAGAAGGTAGCACATAGGTAGGATGTTATTTATTGCTTTTTAGTTAAAGTTATTTTTTGACTTGGAAGTCGGTTGAATTTTTTTTACTAAAATTTTTTAATAGGTTGATAATAATGACCATTTCGAATTTCGATTATAATTTCTCCACACCTGAGCAGGTGCTAAAGGCATGTGTAAATCGTGATGGTGTTACATTCATCCATTTAATGAAATTTTTGACATGAAATAATCTCTACTAATACTATATAAAGGTAAAGTTTGTAATTGGTATTGCAGGGGGTAATTAATCACTGGATGTACTGAACCCATTTTGAAAATTATTTTACCACTTGAAAACCACGTTATTTGCGAGTGTCATAGGCTTTTTGTCTCCGTATTCTCACGGGAACGGGAACTACGCGGGTGAAACCGCGGGGCATTGGCTACGTACATGTATTAGTTTTAAGCATTTGAATTCTAAATTGAGTTCGTATTAGGTATTTGTACATACCTACCAGAGTTACAAATAACACTGTTCGTTATATAGGGTTGGTATGCTTTTTAGGTACTTATATTTGATCGAAGTTGTATGTGTTACAAAATTTACAAACATTAAACAAAGGAATTTTCACTCAAATCTCCATTGCCCAAGATTGTGAATTGCGGCCATATTTCCCCGATAAATGGCATATAAAAATGTTCACCATCCCCTATTTCATTTTAGAGGGAAGATATGTATTAAATATTCAGTGAGTTTTTTTAAGATAAAACTTTTTTTGTTGATCCTTTACGTCAGAATTCATTCATAGGGTTAGTGCTCATTGGGTGGAAATAACAAAGAGGAACATAAAACTGTTCGCTCGGAAAAACTATATTGAAAGAGGTCAGACACTGTATTCGTATTCAAGGCAAATATCAGGGCGTGTTTGGGACAGCCGGCGGGTTCACTGTTTTACGCGCTGTCAGAAGCTTCTTGTTAACTAACACGCTGTCACGCTGTCACTACTTTACGAGTTACGACTTTTTTAAAAGGTTTTTCTTTATCTGTACATTGACACAACATTTTTCCTACTCCCGCGAATTTGATCAGGTGGTTCCTTGTTCTAAACTGTTTTACTTTTTCTACTAACTATTAAGACGTATGTGTTATTGGAAAATGGATAATAAGCATAGAAAGAAAAAAATGTTTATTTTAAAATTCTAAAATATAATACACGCATTTTATTAACTAAAATTTAAATTGATTGATATAATCACACTATCACACTAATATTGAAATGAAATGAAAATATATACTTTATTGTACACCACAAAGAAACATACAAATCAGAAAAATAATGGAAAAAAAAAGAAAATGTACAATAGGCGGCCTTATCGCTAAAAAGCGATCTCTTCCAGGCAACCTAACGAAGAAACTAATAATAAAAATTATAAATATTATAAAGGCGAAAGCTTGTGTGTAAGTGTTTAAGTATGGTTGTTCCTCTTTTACGCTGCAGCTACTGAAGCGATTTGGCTGAAATTTGGAATGGAAATAGATTTTACTCTGGATTAACATAGGCTACTTTTCATCCAGAAAAATGCATGGTTCCCGCGGGATTTGTGAAAAACTGAATTCCACTCGAAATCGCGGGCGTCCGCTAGTTTAGCTATAAAAACAAGCAAAAGTACAAAACAAAGTAGCAGATACTCTTCTAACATTATCTACATTAAATTTTTGTTTTTGTTAAGACAGGAAATCCTTAAGGACATCGCAATGAATTGTCTCGGACTAATAACGTTAATATCTTATAGTAAGCATTTTTTCCTTATTGTACGAGTTTCTGTATTAATTTACGTTGTAACACATTGTTATCGAGACATATAATTACTCATATACAAACCCCATATATATATAAAAAACAACAAAATACACGTTTATTCGCCATTTCAATGCTATATTTCACCATGTTCCATATTTGTAAAGTTTCATATTATCGACATACTCGCATGAACAGCGTTGCGTGTTTGCGTTGATATTAAGCTCTTGAACGAGCAACATTCAATATTTGGTAAATGCCAGGAACATTGCATACCTACATACATTCATTACCTACCTACCATTCATACCTGCATCTGCCTGTATTCTGAAAAGACACAATAGGTTAGTATTGTTTTATGAAATGAAAATTAAAAAGATAAAGTTTTCAGTAAGATAACTCAGAGTCTATTGAATAGCAAGCTGAATTTTGAAATGAAATTCAATCGTTATCGGTATTTTTGTGCATTATACAAGGGATTAGAGTGCTAACTTGCAACTTCATTCATGCCCTGTGAAGTTGAAGAAATTCATAAAATTGTTGGCAACCTAGACCCAAATAGTATATAATAGCACAGGAATTGATGACATATCCACAAAGGCTACCAAATGTATTTTTTAAACTAATGGGAAATGTTCGACAGACTGTATTAATAGTAACTTCGCCGAAGGACTTTTTCCAGACTCATTAAAAATAGCGAGAGTGACACCTACCCATAAAGCGGGCAATAAGACCGACCCTAATAATTATCGTCCAATTTCAATATTATCGGTAATGTCCAAAATTATTGAAAAAACTATACTCTAGATTAGACAAATATCTAGCTTCTATTGATTTTATTTATAAAAAACAATATGGATTTCGGTCACAGTCGAACACACTCTCCGCAACAGTTGATTTGATAACTAAATTACACACAAATATAGATAAAAAAAATTGCATTAGGTTTATTTATTGATTTAAAAAAGGCATTTGATACCGTTAGCCATCCAAAACTATTGCAAAAATTCTTAGATATAGGCATTACAGGAACGGCATTCAAAATATTAGAATCTTACTTACAAAATAGATATCAAATAGTAAAAATTGGTAAATATCAAAGTAAGCCCCATAGTAACTCTGAATATGGTGTGCCTCAAGGATCAATACTAGGCCCATTGATGTACTTTTGTGAAGCTGTAATAATCTCACCAGCAACCCGTATCTACCCTCAGACGCGATAAACTAATTAACTAAGCACGGCACTACTTCGCCGAAGCTCTTCACTAACTCTACTTCTACGATTGCGTGTATTTTGCGAATCATGCTTCCACTATCATTCAGGGGTGATGTGCTACTCCTTAGGAATTCTAATCAAACTTACACAGCACTCTAGGGAGTAACAAACTACGCGTAATGAGTTTGGTGAACTTTGTAGGAGCAAGGTATCTCGCGCGGTGTGATTAACTGATATCGATTTTATATTACAACCATTAAGTCGATATACTGGAGTAGTTAAAAGCCTAATTTTGTAATGCTAATCTAAAACTTGTATAAAAGCGAAAACGTTCATAGCAACTACCTAGTATTCAACTAAAACAAGTTGAACTTTACTATCCTAGTAATTGCCTTGTTGTTCCTTTAGTTAGGCTATATGGCTTCGAAATTCTGAGGATCAGGGTTCGAGTCCACAGTCGACCTTTGAAATATAAAGCTTTTTTTTTTCATTCATAGAAAGGATTTTTTTGAAAACTGAAAACAAAAGAACGATTTGTATAAAATGTTCGATCTAATGGTACTTATAATCATTTAAAACCTTTGTCAATGAAAGTGTCAATGGGCGGTGCACATAGTTCGAAGAGCCGATAGACGTTAGGGTCCCAATGACTGGAATATTTGAAGAAATATTCCAGTCCAATATAAGGCGACCCCTCACCAGGTGGACTGACGACATGAAGTGAGTCGCAGGGATTCGCTGGATGCAGGCGGCTCAGGATCATGATGTTTGGAAGTCCCTACAAAAGGCCTATGTCCTGCAGTGAATCATTGCAAAGTGCTGTGTATTCTGTGGTAATCATAGCTGTTTGTAAAACTCTTATTAAAGGACAGGGTTAAATTAGCGACCAAGTTAAATTATTTCCTAATTAGAATATTATGTTGTATGGTTCTCAATAAAAAAAATGTACCAGCAAAATACTCGTATGTAATATTTCTTGCTTTAGTATGTAAATTTTCTGCTCATCCAAGCCGGATAGGGCAGCGGATGAAAAAATCTACATATTAAAGCCATCTCTTGATGAACGTTAACCTAAAGCGTATTTTTTTATTATATTACCTTTAATAAATATGAATATTAAGTCAAACAAGTAATTTTTTTATATTTTTTATTTATTGTAGATGAATTGGATGTTAAAATAGTGCTGTTTTTCTCATGTTTTGATATTTTACTTTAAAACAGAGTCTTTGACGGTAAACTTGTACTTAGAAATAGGACCAATACCAATTTAGCAAACAAAGTTACCCGCCTCATTAGTTTTCGAATAAGTTGAATAACTTTCAATACACCTATGAAATTTAGACCGCGAAAATAGAGGAACAATGGCGATCAACAATTCCTGTCTGAGTACATTATTACTATACACATTATGAGACTACTATGCTTCAGATTCAGGTTATTTATTTATTATTTTTGTCAGAGTAAGGTTCTGAGCAGAGAATTGCAGGCGAGGTGTTGCTTTAGAGACAATGCGTTTCCACTTTTCATTTTAAAATTATTCTAATAAAAAATATAATTTAAAATATGTTTAAAAAATTCTAGTATAGTGTAAACACTAGAAGCCGAGTGAAATGGCAGATTTCGTTTCGTATTTCTCGTAAGATCGTAAACGCTGCCATAAAGTTTAGTGGCCACTTATGTAACTTATTGTGGGGGATGCCTTCACCAATGTTATCTAATTTCTCCATCGGGATATTACATTTTCCTTTTTAAGTAATGTAGTTTTTTACATATTTATAGCTTCTTTCAATAGCCCCAGTCTCAGATGAAGCAGTCAGATTAAATTTCGTAAGATACTGGGTTCGAACATGGCCCGCTGAATTATTGTTATGTACACAACCATGTTTTTTCATATGATCAAATCCAACCAATCGACTCGGGTCAAATTGAAACATCTAATTGTTCAATACCACTTTCACATCCCACATCTTGTAAACGGCTTAACCAGTTTTGATGTAACACATCTAAAAACTTTCGCTGAAAAACCGCATCCAAATGATTACACAAACACCCATACACAGGTTTACTCGCCACAGACATACACACACGTAGCCATCCCGCCTTCTGTGTTGGGGGTTAAAATAAACATATCCGCAATTATCCGCAATCCTAAAGTTATAGGAATAGTAACTGACTATTTCTATAACATTTCAGAATACATTGTTTTGTATAGTCTGACTCTGTAACACCTGAAGACAAAAGTCTTAAAACAGTGTGCCAGTGATGACCTATGGTTCCGAGACTTGATCGCTAACTATGGGTCTCATAAGAAAGCTCAGAGTCACACAGCGGGCGATGGAACGAGCTATGCTAGAAGTATCTCTGCATGATCGAATCAGAAATGAGGAGATCCGCAGAAGAACCAAAGTCACGGACATAGCTCAACGAGTTGCGAAGCTAAAGTGGCAATGGGTGGGACACATAGTTCGAAGAGCCGATTGACGTTGGGGTCCCAAAGTGCTGGAACGGCGACCCCGCACTAGAAAGTGGAGTGTTGGTCGACCACCCAGGTGAACTGTCATCAAGCGAGTCGAAGGGATTCGCTGGATGAAGTCCCTACAAAAGGCCTATGTCCTGCCATGGACCTCCATCGGCTGATATGATGATTATGATGATGACTCTTCAGCACACATATTATCGAATTTCTTCTGAATTTAGATTAAGATATTTATCTATGAACTTTACGGCGAAAATTCTCAACAACTTAAATATCGCCAGTTTAACAGTTTGTGTTGTTGAAATGAGAATGTTAGATATTACTGCGCTATCGATATCTTGAGAGCGGCAAGAATCTCGCAGAGAACTTTATTTTAATAGCATCTGCTGAAACTAGATAGCGTAATCGCTTGAAAGTATTTTAAGGGCAGTTTTCTCAGCTCAGTTTAAGAAACAGCTTAGCTTAGTAAATTGAGTGCCTGTGATAGCTAGACTTTCTTCATTTTATAAAAGCTGAAAGTTCATCCATCCACTGGGCTATCACGGCTCTCAATAATAATATGTTTTACTACCCGGTAATATATTTTTTTTTTAGTTTTTAATATTGTTTAATTAATAATTATAGCCAGTGCACAAAACACCAACTGTGGTTTATGTTGCACTATGATTAGGGATCATTTCAACATGTTTTTTGTAAAATAATAAAAATAAACCGTCCAATTATAGAGCGTAATTTTTTTATATTTTCCTCGACGTAGAGTAATTATATCCAGTCACCTTTATTCGTGGAAACCCCTCAAACAGCACTGTTTTAAAAATAAAACTTAAAGCAAAGGGCTGCCACGAAACACACTCCAGCTGGCCTATTCACTAATTTGGTCTTTATTTACAACCTATTAAAATAAGCATCAAATTAACTGAGAAATGTCATCTACTTACTTTAAGATATCCACGAAGGATTGTCAGTAGGCACAGGTGACATTTGTTACATAGAATCTCAATTTCGTGTCAACTAACATACGTCAAAGTTTGTGAATAAGTCTACTGGACTAGGAGAGTAATTGTGTAACTTGATCGGCTCCGTTTAGCAGCAAATTCATTTCAAGTTTTCACAAAAATTTGACATTTGTTTGCCATTAAATGGAGCTGTCAAACGGAGTCGATCAAGTTACGCAATTACCCACTTGTGGTTTTGTAGACGGGATTCATTGATTGCATTAGATCGATTAGCTAAATCGATATAACATTGTGTACCTACTAGTTGGGTGGTACTAAAGCTCAACATCAAACCATCCATCTATATTAGAAAACTAGCGGGCGCCCCACGACTTCACCCCCCTTTATACCTCTTTAATCTGACCTTGTTGCAAAATCCGTTCTTAGAGGACGTCAACTAACTATAATCTACCTCCCCGCCAAATTTCATTATTGTACGTCAAGCGGTTTATGATTTTTCGTGATGAGAGTGACAATCAATAGAACTCAGGATCCCTCTGTTGTTAGCAAGATATAACAATTGCACTAAACAGGTCATCAACGTTTGCCAAATTGTCGTCCTGCAATTCATGAGTTTTGAAAAGAAAACATAAATCCAGATTGCCACTTTTGTATCATGAAAAGTTTTGTTACGCTTTCATAAAAATAAACGATTTGCATTTGAAAGCTTTCAATGAAATTACGTGAAAAATTGCTATTATGCAGCTAAAGGCAAACTTTGAACTACTACTTCAACTTGTTTGAATTTACAACTTTATTATTAAAACGCGAGGTGGTAAAAAGTTTGTATACTCTGTAAAACGTGCTATTTGTAGCAACATCAGCTGGTTAAATAATATTGTTTTAATTATCTGCTTTTATGCTCGCTCAAGTTAAGTTAATGTTAAATAAACAAAAATATTTTGTTTCGATTCTCAAATGAGGTCACAATTGTGTTAGTAGGTAATTATAAAATTTTACTAAAAAGCGAAAAATAACATCATAATATAATTATTTTCTATCTGATGATCAGTTTGAAGACGGTGCTACGCTGGTACTAAGCCGTTTCTGAAAGAACCACATTTCAATAATTATGACTTGAATTAATGCATCATCGGATTAACACCGTCTTCCAACTGATCAGCAAGTAGAACATAATGTTATTGTGATGTTATTAAAATTAGGAACGTAATTAATTTAAAAAAAATCATTAAATTTTAAAGATTCAATATTTCAAGCCGATGTTATTCTGCCTCAAGCAATGCTATCGAATAATTTATAATTAATTAATAATTCAAAGCTTATCGCTTCAGACATCATCTGTCATCAAGGAAAGCCAATTACCTCGAGTTTTAATTATTAAACTTCGGATTTAATTAGTACACGTGCTTCGACAATAAACGATTTGTAAGCTATACTGAACTGATAACTTCCTTGTACAAATTTTCTAAATTAATATTATGGATAATTGTATTTTTAATACTCGTGATAGCCTAGTGGATATTACCTCTGCCTTCGATTCGGAGGGCATAGGTTCGAATCCAGTCCGGGGAGCATGCACATCGAACTTTTCAGTTATGCATTTTAAGAAATTAAATATCACGGAAAACATCGTTAGGAAACCTGCGTACTTGAGAATTTTCTCAATTTCCTACGTGTGTGAAGTCTACCAATCCGCATTGGGACAGCATGGTGGACTATTTAGCCTAACTCTTCTCATTCTGAATGGAGACTCGTGCTCAACAGTGAGCCGGAAATGGGTTGCTGATGATGATGATATACTTATTCTTATTCAAAATATACTGCACGAAATAGTAATGCAGTTCATTTAAGACGACCTCTGTGGTGCAGTTGGTAGTGCTGTAGTTCTCAACAGAGAGGCACTGAGTTCGATTCCCGGCTCGGAGTATTTTAGGATTTTATAATTTCTGTCGGAATACTGCAGCCGTAGCTAGTTACAATTCTACCGCCAAAGACGTACCGCTAAGCGATTTAGCGTTCCGGTACGATGCCGCGTAGAAACCGTCTGAGTTATGGATAAATTTCTATCTCTTCCAAGTAAGTCCACTTTCAATTTGTGATTAATTAATAAAACGTCTCTTTTATAAGAAAGTGACTTTATAAGTCTAGTGACGTTCTTTAGCGCTATTCTGTAACAATGTTTTCATAAATCTGTTATCATATTTTCTCTGTCTCTATCTTTAGTATGATGTTAGACAGAGAGAGAGAAATAGATAGAGTGTATAGATAGAGCTTTAGTAAACTGAAAAAAAATTTGATTTTGCCCATTGCTTATTACATAGTTCCGACACAAAATTTATTAAACAGATTTTATTTACCTAATAATTTTGAACTGAAAGTAGCCAAGTGAATAAAAAGGCTCATACTATGTGGAAATGTAGTTTATAGAAGATTTACAGGAGTGTTAATTATTATTAATTGTTTTTAATTCGTAAATTATTATTAATTTGAAAATTACGAGTATAATGTAAAAATACATTGTTTAAGGATTATAAAATTACATTCTTTCGAAAAAAAATGCAGACCTCATTTGTTTTCTCGTTTAGTCTTTAAGGTCGCAGGCATAAACTTACTGTAAATAGTACAGTGTTTAAATATAAAGTTAAAGAATAGTCTTAAGGCGAGTTGTGTTTAAAACACCACCTGCTACCCGCTACTTGAGTTTAGGCACAGAAAACATATGGTTTAGGTTACTATTTTATGTAAAAAAATATATGTAATGTACCTACTCGTATATGTATGTATGTATTTGTATAATGTATTGTACGTTTTACGAAGCGAGATACAGAATGTAAACAAATTGACAACATTATTACTTAGAATTTAATAAGACTAGCCGATGCCCCGCGGTTTCACTCGCAGAGTTCCCGTTCCCGTGAGAATTCGGGGTTAAAATGTAGCATATGATACTCACAAATAACATGGCTTTCTAGTGGTAAAAGAATATTCAAAATCGGTTTAGTAGATCCAGAGATTACCCCGACAAAACTCTATAAAATATTAGTATAGATAGCACTTGCTCACTTTCGCTTTTGTAATTTAATAATTTAAATACGTATTTTATCTCGTCTTATTATACCTACCTATATACCTATTTTGTAATGGGAAACATATTATTTATGGCAGTCTCGAGGGCTTATCTTGGTATAGAGTTGCACTCACCTGTACCGGAACTACGGATAACACGGCTTGTAAAACTTCATACGGAGAATTCCTTTTTATTTTACCGTAATGTGAAAAAATAACGAAATATGATATGTACTAGGTAAGTACTAAAATAAGTAAATATATCATCCAAGTAAACAAAAATATAATATAGTATTTATGCTCAGTAGTATGCATGAACCAGAAAGATTTTTTTTTCTCTGAGTTAGCACTGTTTCTTTCTGGTTGTTTACTTACTTAATATATACTTACTTGATATACTTACACGTTTTAGTTATTTTGATTCAAAAACCAACGTCGGTACTGAAGAGAGATTTATTTTAAATCTTATGGTGGTATCAATCTGGGATCAATGTGGGATCAATAGGATAAATCTGGTCCAAAAAAGATTTTTTATAATGGGTTAGTACGATAAATATGACAGCATTATGAAGCCACAAACAAAAGATACGCATTGTATTGAGAAGCTTGTGTTTAAAGATTAAACGAATAATTAGATTTTAAGTGATATAATAAAATTGTTATACTGTTAATAAATGATAAAAATTAATTTACCCATTCTTCCTATATGGAAGTAAAGTCGATATTTAACGTCTATTTATAAAAAAACAGCTTTAGCTTTAACAATGGCGCGATCGGGGTCAACCTGATATAAAAGCTCGTGGTTTCTGAATACATCGATGTATTGTCGTGTCTTTGTGTTGTTGAAACCACATTATATACCTACTTCATAAAATTACCTATAATAGTATGACAGAGTGTAAATAATTCTTATTGTAAGTTTTAAAGGTGATCTTTACCAGATATTTGCGTGTAACGTTTCATAGGTAACAAAAATTATTTGCGTTACAATACATGCCTTCTAATAACTGCCTCGGAGATCTAATGCTCTATGCAGTATCAAATTGTGAGATCCCGCGGTCGAGGAGTCGGGCTGTGAATCATTACCTTTATTTTTTTCAAGAAGTTCTCATTAGTTTCGAAGTTTTGAAGATGATGATTTTCTGCCCCGTGCATCGATCTCCTATTAAAAAGTGGATGCAAAATCAGCGACCAAAAAACGTCCCCACTCAATGAGTGCCAAACTCAACTTCTTGGCACTTAATTGAACTTTATTTCTATTGGATATCAAAAATAAACATCGTAGTTGCCTTGGAAATGCGCGATGTCACATCGCTGTAACTTTACAGAATGCAGGGGCTGATAGTAATTAGAATTCAAAATTTATCAAAGCTCGTGTTGCCTAGGCATTTGTGTTTCTTTAACCTTAGAAGAACGAACGGGAGAAGCGTGTGTACACACAATAATTTTATTTTATTTATTTACTTTATCCATAAATCTATGATTTAATATGGCACACGGACATATTAGTTGGTACTTCTGGCCGGCTCGATAGTGTAAAATATTATTACAAAGAGGCGAAATAAGATTTTTTGATTGTTACTAATTGGCTTCGAAATAATTGGACTAATTTTAAAAATTGTTTTTTAATGAAAAGCTACATCATCAGCGAGTAACATATGCTAGTTTTGTTTCCATATTCTCACGGGAATGGGTACTATGTGAGTGAAATCGGGGTGTCTGCTATTATATGATTACATAAAATAAAACTTTACAATTAATTATTAAATGAATTAAATTAATAATTTAAAAAACCTTAATACTTAATTTTAAATAAAGTTAAGTAATCTTCTTTAATGTAAAACAATATATGTTAACTTAATCTTAAAATGTATTTCATTTTCTTAACAGAGCCTGTTAGCGTAAGTAGCTAGGTATTACCAAAAGCTTATTATGTCTTAAATATAGAGCTCTATGACAGGAGAGTTTGATTAAACCCCTTCAGGCCTTGCCTGTAGACGCCATTTTTCCTTTATCTACTTACTAATGCCGTCGTAAAGAACCCTTGAGCAAAAAGAGAAAATATTTTTTTGACGCTAAAATTATCTCCTAACAACATTCATCAGGTCTAGAGGAGAGGGGATATGGAGTTTAGACCCACCACGTTGCTCCACTGCGTGTCATCATTGTCAGCCGATGGACGTCCACTGCTGGATATAGGCCTTTTGCATGGACTTCCAAACAAAACGGTCTCGAGCCGCCAGCATTCAGCGGCTCCCTGCAACCCGCTTGATGTCTTCGGTTCACCTAGTGGGGGGGTCGACCAACACTTCGCTTTCCGGTGCGAGGTCGCCATTCCAGCACCTTGGGACCGCAACGGCCATCGGCTCTTCGAACTATGTGGCTTGCCCATTGCCACTTCAGCTTCGCGACTCGCTGAGCTGTATCAGTGACTTTAGTTCGTCTGCGGATCTCCTCATTTCTGACTCGATCATGCAGAGAAACCCCAAGCATAATTCGCTCCATCGCCCGCTGTGTGACTTTGAGCCTTCTTATAAGGCCCATAGTTAGCGACTGTGTGTTGGCGAGCTTAAAATTAAAAATGTTAAAAAAGCTCGTTTGTGGATTCGTGTAAATAACTATAAGCACATAAGACAACACAGACAGATACTTCAATTTAGTTTATATGTATTCATATGGCAGTTTGTTTAAACGAAGCATAAGCGCTTTATCAATGCTCTGTAGTTAAAAGGCGACCTCCTGACCAAGTGAAAAGGCGATTCATCTTTAAATACGAGTAGGTCATATTATACAGGATTTTAAGCAGCGAAGTAAACACAACGAAATACGGATAACGGCTTAAGCTATTAGTAGAGTTCTAACGTTTTCAGAATATTTTTATGGACACTCAAGGATAATGTTATTATATTGTTTAAGTACCCAAGTTAGTTTTAATACATTTTGTAATATGGTCATAGAAAAAAAAGAGAAGTTATAGCTTGGCAAATTCGTTCGTAACACTCCCGATGGTCCGCGTGGGCCGGGAGGGGGGTAGCGACGTCGCGCGCACGACTTCATACCCACGCAGTCCTACCCCCCCTGTCGCCCGCATATCATGGGAGTGTCATTAACGAACTTGCCAAGCGATAGCTATAAATTCGATTTAACTCAGTCTTAACTAGCAACCTTAATCTGGATTCGATTCTAGACTCCTTGAATAGTAATTAAATTTGCAATTCTGCTATGCTATTCATTATATTCTGCAAGTATTTTTTATTTATAAGCATTGAAGTTAAACGCGGTGATTCAATTGATTTCTTGAATAAATAGTTTGTCAGTAAAAGCTTAGTGCTTGTAGGTAAGTAGCTAGTTCTGGCACGGTTAAATGAATTCCATAATATGATCAGTATACTAGATATTTCCTCTTGCTGTACTCGAGTAGAAGTATTTTTCTCATACAGTATATGTATTGTGATATCACTTGAGATCCACTCCTAGTACTAGTTACTAATTGGAGGGAAAATGGGAATATTGATCATGTTAAAAAAAATATTTGGTAACTTTAAAAAAAAAATTGAACACGAGTGAGTAGTCGACTAAACATTTTTAAAAGTATGTAAACCTATATATTACAAAACTAAAAATAAACGAGGTTGAAATTAACCTCTTTTTATTTTAACCATTTGGTGAGATACTCGCACACTAAACTAAGCAGCTTGTAAGTCCTCGAAAACACTTAGACATAGTAAGTACGTGCAGTAAAGACTACACCAGCTTAGTTTTGTTTTGTAATATTAGTAATATTTTTATATTACCCCCAGGGACAAAATAAAAGTCCCTAATAATATCAAAGCATGTAGGTACTTCTTCAAGTCTGATAACAATCTATTTATCTAAAAATATTATTGATTTTCCAGACTGAATAACTTAAGATATTTAATAATTATTATAACGTTTGTGCGAGTAATGTATTAAACACATCTTAGTTACTTTGTTGTAAAATTACTCGTGTATGATTGTTACTTTAAATTGACCCAACTTAAACATTCCAGTAAAATCTTTTCCAGAGCATGTTTCATATAATGAAGAGAACTAAAAAATAACATTCTCTTGTTAATCCTTACTCGTAAAAATCGCTTGAAAATGTCACAATTGAGGTAAAATTGCATTAAATAAAATAAATGATACAACAGACACCGATCCCTGCAGATGTCATAACTTTATCGTGTTTGCATTATTTCACAGTCGGCTGATCGCTCGAATTTGCGTGCGAATGTGACGCGAATATTTTATCGGAGAGAATTTACTGCCAACTGAATATTTTCCCGAGCGCACCTTTTAAAAATTGTTGTGTAATTACCATAATATTTTGATTTAATGATAATAAGTAAAGCGTTTAAAAGACATTCACATGATTACAGTAATGTGGAAGACCAAAAGAGTTTGTATGTGTGAGTGAAATGTATTAGTATATTCAGTATACTAATAATGGATACTATTCAGTATACTCTTATACGTAGATAAAGTGTTACCAATTCGCATTGGGTGGACTATTGGCCTAACCCCTCTCATTCTGAGCGGGGACTCGAGCTTAGCAGTGAGCCGAATATGGGATGATGAGACGAATATCTTAGCATTCCATGGATTCACCGTGCAGGTGCCGGGTCCATCGCGCGGTAGAGAGAAAAACACCAAGCAAAATCCAGGACTTGTGACTACTGGATGTAGGGTTAAGGAATTCCTTGACGATCGATCAACACTCCCCTTCTCTGCTCGTGTTGTTCTCCCTACCTATCCAAATTTGGTAAGATCCTATTACAGCAGCTTTGGATACTCGTTCTAATATAGAACTAGCTGCACTTCTAGAGAGGCCAAGGTCTTTAAGCAAGTTATAGAGAGATTTTGCTGGTAATCCTCTCGCACCTACTTCTACGGCGTACAGACTAACTACATAGCCATTTTTAGTTAGTTCATTAAGTTAGGTCATAATATTTATTCACTTTTAAACTGTGCTCCTTAAGAATGTTAGTCTCCCACGGCACAGTAAGCTCTACAAGTACTATTCGCTTTGTTTGTAATGATACTCCATTCAGTATTACGCAAAAGAAAAAGAGAAGAAAAGTAAGTAGATAAAGCCTTGACAAATGGTTTATTTTATAGTAGTAGTTGACAGACCAAGCAGAAGGCTTACTTGATGGTAATTGAAAAACCATCGCCAATAAATAGAATACCAGGGCATGTAAGAAACATGTCCTACAAAGGGCTGCCATGGAATTTCTTATAGGAAAGTATCCACCACGGTGTAATAATACGCGTTCCCGTGTATAATACTAATTATTTTAACAACTCTTCGGATTAATAATAAATCTTTGGAGATTTTAATATACTCGAAGCTGGCGCTTTTTAGTTAGCATCATGTAATCTGTCTTTACAATAGGTATATATACATTGATGAGTTTCTTAAAGATAAAAGCGCTTGGAGGCCATTGGATCAGCTTCCACCTTCACACAGGAAATAAAACTATAAAAAATTGTGATTGTTATCAATTGTAAATTATAATACTGTATGACTTTTTCAAAAGAGCAACTGTTGAGTTTCTTGCCGGTCTCAGCAGAACCTGCCTTCCGAACCGGTGGTATCTTTACAAATAGTCAACTGACGTGTCAAAAGTGCTTGTAAACTGAGCCTACTTGAAATAAATGATTTTTGATTTTAATTTGTATTTTCTCTAAAGGAGAATTTTGGCATCTGCTTCCAAATGAAAGTACATGTATATTTTCACATTTTTAAACTGTACAACTTTCATGAAATATATTATTCGTATAAATTACATTTTTCTTTTTATATTGCCATAACACATCCAGTGAAAAATTCCGTAACTTTGCATAACCGTATTATTGAACAGGGCGTTGATTATTTTTATTGTGAATTTTTGATTTTCATATATATCTACCATACCTACATGATATTTTGTCGGAATCAAAAAGCTGTATATTCCGGTTTCCGGTCTCCGCATCCCGGGGAGAGAGTAGGATTTAAGCAGCAATACACTGAACCCAACGTTTTTTGTTATCTTACAAATTCCACCACTTTCTTTTAAATTTCTACTAGGTATCCACGTCAATAAAGGTTAAAATAATAGAAAAATGCATTTATAGGATTTTATTATATCTATACCTACTAATATTAAAAAGCTAAAGAGTTTGTTTGTTTGATTGAACGCACTAAACTCAGAAACTAGGTCCGATTTGAAAAATTCTTACAGTGTTAGATAGCCCATTTATCGAGGAAGGCTCTAGGGCCTAGAGCCTCCCGTTCCCGTTCCTGTAGGAATACAGCCTAGAGTCTAGGCTGTATTCCTACAGGAACGGGAACTACGCGGGTAAAACCGCGCGGTGTCAGCTAGTGTGTTATATAATTTAAAAAAACAGAACCCACATTGTTCTCAAAATCCTCTTTAACGAGGACGGACGCCTCGCAATGTATGATCTAATGATGATGGCATGAAACCAGGGTACATCGCTTCTTGAATGGATAACATTCTATTACAAAAAAACCTTCTTACTACGGTTCTTAAGGCCTATAAAAGCTTGTCATTGTGTTGTAGATATAACATCGGGTCTAAATGTTAGCTCGTATGTTGTACCTATTTACATCTATTTCTTGGATCTGACTTTTCTTGAACATTTTCTCCTTTTATTAAAGATGGTCTTGATTACTCGTTTTGTTTACTTGCATATCGGCGAGTAATATACATAGCATTTTAGACCGCTTCAGTCAGTCGAATTTTGAAGTGATTCGAAAGAACTACGTAGTAAAATCAGCAATTGAGTGATAATAACTAATTAGAGAACTGTGCTGCAATTCTAAACGAGTGATATCTGATTGGAAGAGTTCATTTGGAACTTGTATTGACGAACTGATTAAAGTCTCATTAGTCTCAGAATCTGCACGTAATAATTCTAAACTTCTTTTGAGTAATCCTTTCAAGACTCGACTTATTTGTTAGTGTTGTATACAACTGGGAGAAGTGGAGTCGCTAATACTTTAGACTGAATACGACACTACTCCGCCGTGTCAAGGACTTAGCTGAATGATGAATAAATAACGAATGGCATTAAACATTCCTTTTCTTTTTTCAAAGACCCGAGCTGTGTTACGTGTACAATATCCAAGAACATTTCACATTTTAATTATTTTTCATTTGCGTCTAGCGGATGCATGTAGAATTTGTTTTTGAAATATTAGGCATCATTATCATTATCTTAATTCTTTAGTGAAGACTGCCAATTCGCATTGGGCTAGCGTGGTGGACTATCAGCCTAACCTCTCTCTTTCTAAGAGGAGACTCGTGTTCAACAGTGAGACGATGGGTTGATAATCATGATGATGATGATTATCATCATTATCATCATTTTCAGCTGATGGACGTACACATCTGGACAGAGACCTGTAGGACTTTCAATAACTACGGATTTCTTTATTTCTAGAAATTCTCACTAAATAAGTCTCAGTGCTTAGTTGGTTGGTGGTTTTGGCAAGCAATGTTATTGAATATAATAATAATAATAATAATTGTAAGATACGAGTATATTGTGTATTCATGCGATGGCCAAGTCAATCTATTTATTTGAAATATAAAAGATTTGCAATATTGATATGTTCACTATAAGATGTTGTTAGGTTAGCTAATTACGTAATAATTTGAAACTGAAGATCCCTTAATTACGGACAGAATAAAGTAATCGACTTGGTATTACATGGATCTCACAACTTTTTGCGGTAGAATAACTGATTGCAAGAGTTGCTACATTTTACAAGTGTTGTTTTTTATGCCATATCATTTTCAAATTACACTTCACTATAACCCATGGGCGTAGCTATCAATATCAATGATACGGGGCCACCGAACTACAGGGGCCCCTCACGTGTGAAAGCACAAATTAGTAAAATGTAATCCGCAATACCACTTGGTCTGGTGCTTCCTGAAAAAAAAAGCAACCAAAATCTAAACCTTACCCTTATCTCATCATTACCTTAATTTGTAAAATAAGTACCAAAATGTTTGTTGTAACATACCACACAAGATATAATATTTTTTTAGTTTAATTGTAGGAATTGAGAACTTTCTGGGATTTTTTTCGGATTTGTCGCTTGTCTATTGGGCCCCTAACTCATTTTGATACAGGGCCCCTCCAAGACATGCTACACCACTGCTATAACCGGTTCTTCATAATAGAACCTGCGTTCCAAAAGACTACCAGTCTTTATAGAAAGTCGAAACTATACTGTTAATAAAACCGTGACTGCCTTAGCTCGTATATTGGGATAGAAAGATCTATTGAGTTTACCTCACTCGCGTAATCCAAAAAATATGACGCAGTATTTCACCCCACATTGATAAAGCACTCAGTCATACTCGTAGATACGAGTAGGTTGCGCGTCGTTGTACGGATTTGGACCTATAAATATTTTTCATTTTGGTGCGAGAGTGAATTTTTTAACAAAACAAAAACCTAGTCCGTGTACGGCATCATCATAATCATCATTATAAACAACCCATTTTCTATTGAGCACTATTGAGCACGAATCTCAGAATGAGAGGGGTAAGGCTTTATAGTCCACCACGCTGGCAGTTTAAATCATTAAGCAGTTTAAATCATTAAGATTTTCAGACAGTTCTTTGCCGTGGTTCTTTCAGAAACGGCTTTAATTAATACGCCACTGGCTTGGCACCACCTTCAAAGTGATCAGAAGGTAGCACATACGATGTTATTTTTCGCTTTTTAGTTTATTTTTGTGATATTGAAGTCAGTTGATTTTTTTTGTTAAAAAGATTTTATTCTTCGCCGTTTGGACACTTGATGTTTTCTCGGTTGATTTTCCTCTAAGTATAAATAAACAGCACAATTATGATCTCAAGCAGCTTCAACTTCCAGTTCGTTAATGAGGAACGTGTATTAATAACACAGGAACAACAGGCCCGCGGACGCCCGCGACCTCGTCCGCGTGGAATTTAGTTTTTCACAAATCCCTCGGAAACCATGGATTTTTCCGGGATAAAAAGTCTATGTGTTAATCCAGGCTATAATATAAATCTTAATACCAAATTTCAGCTAATTCGGTTCAGTAGTTAAGGCGTGAAAGAGTAACAAACGTTCATAATATCATCAAAATCATTAGTTTTTGCAAATCTCGGGAAACCGTGGATTTTTTCGGGATAAAAAGTAGCCTATGTGTTAGTCCAGAGTAAAATCTATTTCCATTCCAAATTTCAGCTAAATCGCTTCAGTTGTAGCGGCGTTATAGAGTAACAAACATCCAAACATACATCTAAACATTAGTAGGATAATCAATGATCACTACGTTACACATATAATGATAAGTGAAATGAACTCGGCGCAATTAATTATAATTAAATTAATAACTAATTAATCAAAGTAACACACTCCAACGGACATCGTGTTGCGCTTAATCATTTTCATGTATAGAGTTGAGTGAATCTAAAGTAATCTTTTTACAGAGGTAAAGGGATTCAAAAAGCGAAAGTTTTTTAATTATTAATTTTTAATTTCGTAGTTTCAAAGTGTAAATTGCCTGATTAAAAACTTGATGTACAATTTCCATTCATTAATATAATTCACTTGGATTACCTAGAATTGAAGTACATAATTAATATTATAATTATAATTTGTTATACAAAGCTGTAATTTATGATGTTTGCTAGTTAATTAACGCCTCGCCCTCGCTGTCAAAAGCAGGCATAGGTATCTATCGGAAATAAGTCGAAAATGGGTATTGGTATTTCACTCAATTTCGCTAAACCAGGACTCTATTTATTTACAAGTTTTTTTCTATTATTTTTTTTTTATATCTTGTTAAGAGAACCGTGATAGTAAAATGGATATGACCTGTCTCTGATTCCGGAGGGTGTGGGTTCGAATCCGGTCCGGAGCATGCACCTCCAACTTTTCAGTTGTGTGCATTTTAAGAAATTAAATATCACGTGTCACAAACGGTGAAGGAAACATCGTAAGGAAACCTGCATACCAGAGAATTTTCTTAATTCTCTGCGTGTGTGAAGTCTGCCAATCCACATTGGGCCAGCGTGGTGGACTATTGGCCTAATCCCTCGCATTCTGAGAGGAGACTTGAGTGTGCGTCAGCAGTGAGCCGAATATGGGTTGATAACGAGATAGATATTATGTGAGATGTTATGATACTCAATACGCAATAACCCTGCTATCTAGGATCAAAAATAAAACTTATAATAATCAAGTCATTATCAACCCAAAGGTAAGAGTTTCATTGTAACGCATTAACATTGTTGGTCTGGGGCAAACAATATATGGAGAGTGGGACATCTCTTTTGTGTGTCTTTTGTGTTGTGTAAATTGATAAAATACTATGATGATAGCAAGTTTTGCAAGTGTCGAAATTCTTTGAAGTTAGTAGGGTCCAAGAAATTCAAGGCAATGAAGTAACGGGCGGCTACTAATACAGAACAAATGATTATACGAATGTAGACGTTGGAAGTCGGTTTCATGGAAACATTTTGTCTTTTGATGTTTATTAATAATATCCTAATTACGAGCATTATGTATTTATTACAACGTTAGATATTTTAAAGAATGGCATTTTTTTGCGATATCGTGTCGTATAACATTGTTACCTTGACCTCTTTCTCCGATGTTTCATTTCTAACAAGTCGAGATAATTAGTTTGTCATGTTACGTGTGTAACACAAAAGCGTTGAGTCATCTTTTTCAGCAGTCGATGGGATAATTGCGGATAGTTCCATTTTTGTATATTCAAGGTGAAATTCTATTCAATAATTCTAATCATCATTATCAACCTATTTTTTTTTATTCCTTACAACTTAGCCCTTGATTACAATCTCACCTGATGGTAAGTGATGATGCAATCTAAGATGTAAGCGGGCTAACTTGTTAGGAGGGGGATGAAAATCCACACCCCTATCGGTTTCTACACGACATCGTACTGGAACGCTAAATCGCTTGGCGGTACGTCTTTGTCGGTAGGGTGGTAACTAGCCACGGCCGAAGCCTCCCAGCAGCCAGACCTGAACCAATTAAGAAAACCTCAATCGGCCCAGCCGGGGATCGAACCCAGGACCTCCGTCTTGTAAATCCACCGCGCTTACACCTGCGCCATGGAGGCAGTCAAAATACCTATTTTAGAGGGGATGGGTTTTGACCCACCACGCTTCACTTAATAACGCTGCGTTGCTATAAATTAACGTCACGATTTCATCTGCGTGAATTTAGGTTTGTCACCATTATGATTCTTCTGATAAAAGCAATCTTTTAACATGAATTATGGAATGTTGCGAGACAACGTATTGCAATTGAGCATTTACTCAAGCTCACTGGAGTTATAACCAATTAAGTAATTAATTAATAGTTAAGCGTTTATATAGGTGTTAAGTATTGTTCGTGAACTTAAGTTAAGTTTGACAGCATCTAATATCCATAATTATCACCGTTCTCGTAATTTTCCGTAGTCTGGTTATATTCATCTTGTATTATAAAAATAGTACAGCTACGTCTGCTATGGAGATTCGTTTCCGCGAATGTACTAACTCAGTGTTGTAAAGCGATTTGCTACAAACACAAGAATAATGAGAATGGTAATAGCATTTGACAGAGGTTCTCCCTTTGTTTTCTTTGTGAATGAACCTTTATCGTTCTATTTATGTTTTTTAGGGGTTTTGTGTTTCTTCTTTAAGTAGAGTAGCACTTAATGCCTTTACGAAAGGTTGCTATGTTATTTTATACGTAACCACGCTTTTTCATTAGCCATTAAAAGAAATATTATTTTTGTTTTGCAAGGTCGCAAAATAGTAATGAAGCGAATAGCAAGCGAGGGTTTATACGAAGACAAAATACGTAATTAGATCATAAACACTTGCGTTGCCATTGGTTAAAAAAAAAAAGACAAAGTAATTTAGTGTTACCGTCCGACAGTAATAGGTTGTTTTGACCTCCATGGTGCAGTGGTATGCGCGGTGGATTTACAAAACGGAGGTTCTGGGTTCGATTCCCGGCTGGGCCGATTGAGGTTTTCTTAATTGGTCCAGGTCTGGCTGGTGGGAGGCTTTGGCCGTGACTGGTTACCACCCTACCGACAAAGAATAGGGTGTGGATTTTTATCCTCCTCCTAACAAATTAGCTCGCTTCCATCTTAGATTGCATCATCATTTACCATCAGGTGAGATTGTAGTCAAGGGCTAACTCATTCAGAATTTAAAAAAAATCTTAATCATTTTTCATTATTATCAGTCTGTTTTGGCGGTCCTCTACACCAGGCTTCCCTTCATATAGCAGAGGAGATACGGAGCTAAGACCCGCGGCTCCAATGAAAGTAGGGAGTTGCAATTACATTGGGAATGGTTGCAATTGGTACACCCATTAAGAATTAATGAATTTTCATTGATCTTTTCAGAAACGATTCCCTTTGTAGTTAATGTATACCAGATACAAGGTAGTATTTCTTGCGATACTAAGTATTTTGTATCTCATTTCTCTGCTTACTTTAAGAATCACTTATTTCTTTCCTTTTGTACTACAAGCGCATTTATATCACAAAGCGGCGTTCTCTATTTTCTTGAAGCAGTGTCATTATAATCGTGCAATTGCATCGTCTGGTTTCAACAGATTGTGCCTTAATATAAAAGGCTAAATCGCAAAGCAAAATTGTATGCTAACTTGCGTCGTGGATTCCTTTCAAGATGTGGACAAAGTTCTTATCTTAGAAGAACATTCAATTTTATAACAAGATTTTGCTGGCGTCTTCGCTCGCTTGTTAGCCATTCACATGGTTAACTGAACATAGTATAATTGTTTTAATTGAAGCACTTTCAAAAAGAGCACATGTCTGATTTAAAATGTCTCGTAATTAAAAAAACCTAATTATTTTCCAAACCAGTGTATAATATCTAAAAGCAACTATTGTGTTACTATTTGGTGTTACTTAGCCTTCAAAAATTACTAAAATTATTTATTTTAAAATTAATTTAAATACCTATGTTACAAGATAATTTATATTTGTGAGATGTAGATACACAGAATATCCGACGTGAGCTGTTTTCGTTTCAAATTCAATTAATCCCCGACAAAAAAAAACGGTTGGTATAAGTTCGACTTGTCTGTATATATGGGACTGTCTTTAACACAGTAGCTTCTAATTTAAACGAATGGATCGATTATGTTGCGTATCTTGTGATCGAAATATTTTAAGAACTATCTCAAAAAAAGTAATGTATAGGTTTTTAAGAATTTAAATATCACGTGGCTCAAACGGTGAAGGAAAAACATACATACCTGAGAATTTTCTTAATTCTCTACGTGTGTGAAGTCTGCCAATTCGCATTGCGCCAGCGTGGTGGACTTAGACCTAACCCCTCTCATTATGAGAGGAGACTCGTGCTCAGCAGTGAGCCGAATATTGGTTGGTAATGATGATGAATAATAGGTATAATGAAGATTCGATAAATCAATGTGAAAGTATCGACGTATTTCTATTACGATGGAAAGAGTTTCGGACATTTTAGCTGAATTCAAAGGTGTCAGGGATTTAATGTATGAAGACTGATAATGATAATATTACTAAAGATATTGAATAAATGAAAATGTATACAATAAATCATATAACATTATGAAACACGACTCAAACCTTAATGAAACCATATACGATTTTCAACATAGTATCTAAAAATTTTAATAAAAAAAATTCAACCGACTTCCAGCTCAAAAATTAACCTAAACTAAAAAGCAAAAAATAACATCTTACCTATGTGCTAAAATTTTTATTTTTTAATTTTTAGTGTTAGCACACCTACTGAGTGTGAAAAAAAATTAATAAGCAATTAGTTGAAACGTTATTTTCTTATGATAAGTATCTAAGTCCTACAATCCTAATTTTAAAAATACTACCTTAACTCATTTACAAAATTTCACTCCCACTTTATCCACACGTAATATGAATATTCAGAAAAACGTGAAAGGTGACTGTCCTCCGTTCATCACCAGACCCCCTATGCAGTGACAATCCATATGGTTGGCAAGTTCTAATCAATATAAAATTTATCAAGTCCAAACACAAGGTAGCTACTGTGAACCGTCGAGGAGTTCCTTTAACTCTCCTTCATCTTCGTCAGCAGACCCCTAATACAGTCACAACCTATCCAGGTGGAAAGTTCTCATCAATACAAAATTATCAAGTCAAAACACAAGGTAGCTACTGTGAACCGTCGAGGAGTTCTCTTAACTATCCTTCGTCTTCATCATTAGACACCTAATACAGTCACAACCCATCTAGGTGGAAAGTTCTCATCAATACAAATTTATCAAGTCCAAACACAAGGTAGCTACTGTGAACCGTTAAGGAGTTCTCTTAACTGTCCTTCGTCTTCATCATCAGACCCTTAATACAGTCACAACCCATCGAGGTGGAAAGTTCTCATCAATACAATTAAATCAAGCCCAAACAAAAGGTACCTGTTGTAAATCGTTGACGAGTTCCATCGTCTGTGTTTCGGCTCCATCATCAGACCAACTCTAGACCTTCATAAAATTGTAGTGGTTTAAAATACCTTATGGAAACACTAACTGTTCCGTAAAAGACTTTGCTGCAGACACTAACCTGAATCGAGTGGAGTGTCCCGTGGAGCCAGGCCTGGTCCGTCGTCTTCTCGGCAGAAGTAGGTCGCTGATATGTTGATTTTCTTCACAATATGTCACCTCACAATAGATAAATTGATAGCACAACGAAGATTAGGAATAGTATGTCCTTTTATCGCGATATGGTTATTTTAACGGGAATGCGTTGATAGCCGCTCGACTGGTTGCGGGTAACTGAATATATTGTTCAAATGGAACGATTTCTTTACTATAGGTCGTGCCCACAGCAATTAGTCATATAAGAATTATAAAAAATAATGACATTTGAAACTTCCTCAAGGTTGGTTATAGATGACACTTTATTTTTATTGTGTTCCAGTACGGAACATGCCGCTCGCCTTAAAAGAGCGTAGATCTTTTAACAAAATGAAATTATGTAGGTACTTAAAACGAAAGGAAATATACCATTATTATTAACGAAACGGATTATTAACGAAAAATTAATTATTAACGGATTATTAACGAAAAAATGCATGTAATCTAAATCCTATAATTACTATTTTTAAATGATTAGGGTGTTTCCATTTTCTTACTGATTAGGTAAGGTAGATGAAACTTTTTCTACCGAGCGTTTAAAGAGTTTAGTATAGCAGTTAAATATTACAACTTGTGTTATGCCACCAGAATCAGGATGAACAGCATCTAAGTGAACTAAACGCCAGGGTGGTAAATAATTCTCAGATATCAAGACAATGCTACCTTCATGAATGGGTGCGCCGCGATTACAAAACCATTTGTGAAGTTGAATTTCGTGCAGGTATACAAGATTCCAACGTTTCCGAAAAAGTGGGACGGTTTGTTGGATCCACCACCATCGAATAAACTTATCAAGTCGAACACCCAAAAGGAAAAGGATTATCGAATTTAATTCGTTGTAGTTTTGATTGTGCGAAATTGTAACATTCAATGTTAAAAGCCAAAGAGATTTATTGATAGATAGGTAATACGGTTTTTGAAATTTACGAATATGTTGTATGAAGATTTTGTATAAAACATTACGTGACATACGATCCGCCGGGAGGTTAGTTGAAACGGGACGTCTACCACTGTTTGGATCGCGACATAACGTTTCGCTAGTTTGTGGAGGGTTACAGATCCACTCGTGAAGCGGAGAGCGTAAGTGTGTTAACATGATAATATATAACTGTGATAATCCACAAACATAATCAAAAATCTCCCGATTGTTATGAAAATAAATGATTTTATCGATAAACCTTGAAAAACCTAAAGCTGATGTCGAGTTAAGACCTAAAACTATTTGTTTCATTGTGAGAACATCTACCCGTGTTTTATTGAGTGATGTAAAGGTGAATATTAAACTGAAGTTATAGAAATGAAAATAAGCACACGTTAAATACGCCACATACATAATGTGCACATAACACACGTTAAAAAGGGTTAACAATTGACTATGACAATTTAACTTCGAATAATAATAATTATCGTCATCATCCCATCTTTCCCATGCGAACCCAAGTATCTGTGTTAAATGATTTGTATATTGTGTCGTGGGTGATAACAACCCCAGGGAGGAATAAATTATTTCTATTTTATAAAATGTATATACTTTTTTTGTATAAAATTGGGACGAAGTTTTACCATTAAAAGTGAAGATGAATGCATTAGACTTGTATTTTATTTCTGACGCTTTAGTAATTGTATAATTATTCCTGTTAGGATTAGAAATCATCTCGTGCCGCTCGCCATGAGAAACTGTGCGGGAAAGGGTTGCAATTATGGTCAATAAATAGTTGTGCCATTTTTGTATCTGCAAGTATGCGGTTTTACGAATTCGCTTGAGTTCAATTGGTAATACAAGAGAAGAGACGGGATAATAGTCGTTCATTATCATTAGACCTTTATCGAAATATTGTTGTAAACAAGCGTGATAGGAAAGTTTTAACAGAGAATTGCGTTCTAAGTGATATTCCAATTTATGAAATTGATTAACAGTGAAATTGTGAGATTCATCGAAAACAGTTGCATCGGGCTTAAACGGTAGGATATTGGCGTTCGGCCCCGTCGAATTAGTAAAAGGAACTTTAATCAAATCTTCACGAATCGTCTTATCTCGGGTAAAGGGCTGAGTGGACTGTATGGAATTTTGACCAGGAAATAATTCAAGCTCCCTAGAACGTCGTAAATGATTATTATCATTATTTAACGAGCTAAAACAAGCATGAATAGTTTTAGAATTGATGTTCAGAGGGTAATTATTACGCGCGGAATTTATATCAAATGAAAGTTTACCTAACAGTAAATATCCAAGTTTACTATTCATAGCAATGGGCGCGCCAGGTGGGCCTGTTATTGTGTTATTTAATAAAATTTCTGAAAGTACATCTGCACCAAATATTATGTCTACCGGGTTGGGTATATGAAAATTAGGATCTGCTAAGGTTATATTTTTAATATGCGTCCAATCAGTACAAGGTAAAACCATATTAGGCATCTGAGATATAAGTTTCGGTAATATCATTGCTTCGATTGGTATTACCGGACTACTGTGATTACGCGGGGTGATGTTGAATGAAACTATCCCCCTAGAATAGACTGGTGCGTCATCACCTATCCCGGAAACTGGTACATGGATCTTGCGTTGTAATAGACCTAAACGTTGAGCGCAAGCTCCTGTAATGAATGTACCTTGACTGCCAGTATCGACCATGCAACGTGCGATGCCCCGTTCAGTTTCATTAACACGTACATTGACGAGTGCAGTAGACAATAGCACGGTCTTCGCTCGACCGGCCGATGCAATGGAACATGTAGTTGGCTCACGGGTACAGTCTTCGTACATAGTATGCGAACGTAATGAGTTATTCCCAGAATCTTCTTCAGGACCGCGGCAATCGTTTTCTGCAATACCTACAGCGCTAGAAATAGATCTGGGAGATAAACATATGGTGCTGCTATGACGAGAAAAACAATGTTTACAAACAAAATTACTTTTGCAATTTTTTAAGTCGTGAAAACCTAAACAGTTTATACAGATATTTTTGCTTAATACTAAGTTATGACGATCTTTAAGTGAAAGATTCAAATATTTTGCACATTTAATTAAGTGATGTGATTCACCACAACAAACACAAGCCTTATTTGTATGAACATAAGGTTGGCTTTCGTTCGCAAAGTTGCTAGTATATAAACGCGTGCCGCGAACGGTAGGCACTCGGTCTCCAATGAGGGTATGTTTTGTGCGGTTTTCATAAATTGACGAATTAGTTCCAATATCAATTAATTTTGACTGGCCAGTTATTTCGCAAGCAGCAAGTTCTCGTTCAAGAAAACTAATGAGAATGGAAACGCTTGGAATATCCGACTTATTTTCCAAGGATAGTTCAAAACGTTTTCGTATGATCAGTGGAATTTTTCGTAGTAAAATATTAAGTAGAATGAAACTCCAATGACGTACGGGAAATTGCATTGTCTCTAATGCTTTTATATTTTCTTGGTAAATATTAAGTAGTTCCCGAAGACCCGATATTTTTTCTGAACATGGTTTTAAATCTAATATTTTATCTAAATGTTTCGATGCAATGATTCTTTTATTATCGTAACGAGATACTAAAGTGTCAATGGCGATGTTATAGTTATCCTCGGTAATGGGTATCGATTTAATCAAGTTATAGGGTTCGTCTTTTAAGGTAAGCAATAAATAACGAAATTTCTCCACATCCGTGTAGGCAAGATTGTCATGGATCAAAGAACAAAACAGATCATAGTATGATTGCCAGTCAGTAACTTCACCTGAGAACGTTGGCAAAGGGAGACTGGGTAATTTATTCATGTGTGATGTGTTTTGAAAACAAACTGAGTGACGTTGGTATGTACTCGAACGTCTATGCTCGTCATCCTGTTTCTTTAACTTGTTTGAATGTTTTAATATTTCAAAATATAAATCGTTAAATTCATTACGAATACTTAATTGTTCATCTTTGTCAAAACACTTTGCTTTTATGAATGATTTTTCAATTTTTGTTTGAATTTTACTAAATTTGCGATGTTGTATGGTTAAATCTGGTAAACGCGCACGAAACTGATCTTCATCGGATATTAAATCTAATGTTCTTCTTAATTCTGAAATGATTATTTCTCTTTCGTAAACATCAAACGCAGCGTTGTCGGCCATGTTGCATGACAAGTGGAACCGACAAAAAACGCTTGGAAATTTTAATGTTTATGAGAAATTTAGTTTTTAATTTTTAATGTATTGAGGTAACACAACCTGGAGGAAATGAAATCCGGCTCGATTGGATCAAATTATGTTCCGTAAAAGACTTTGCTGCAGACACTAACCTGAATCGAGTGGAGTGTCCCGTGGAGCCAGGCCTGGTCCGTCGTCTTCTCGGCAGAAGTAGGTCGCTGATATGTTGATTTTCTTCACAATATGTCACCTCACAATAGATAAATTGATAGCACAACGAAGATTAGGAATAGTATGTCCTTTTATCGCGATATGGTTATTTTAACGGGAATGCGTTGATAACCGCTCGACTGGTTGCGGGTAACTGAATATATTGTTCAAATGGAACGATTTCTTTACTATAGGTCGTGCCCACAGCAATTAGTCATATAAGAATTATAAAAAATAATGACATTTGAAACTTCCTCAAGGTTGGTTATAGATGACACTTTATTTTTATTGTGTTCCAGTACGGAACACTAACAAATGCACTAGCCGTCTCTACGATTTTCGAAAGTTCCCTTCAATTTCTCCAGGATGCCATCATCAGATCCTGACAAGAAAAAAATGGGACCACCCTGGAATCAAACCCTTCAAAACAAAAAAAGAATTTTCAAAATCGGTCCAGAAATGACGGAATTATCGCTGGACATACATAAAAAAAAAAAAAAACATACATACAGCCGAACGTAGAACCTCCTCCTTTTTGGAAGTCGGTTAAAAAAATTCATATTTTTTTCCAAACATGACACTCTATTAGGCAGGAATTCTTTTGACCGTTCTCAATTTGCTTATCGGACAGTAGCTAGACCCTTTGTAAATTTGATGTGTCCTCAGGACTATGGTATTTGATACATTTGCCAAGTTCGTAGGTCCCTAAAGTTATTGCAAATCTGCCTATGTTTAAAATTACAATACAATTATAGTCAGAGTACATGATTGATGAGCATGTGTTAGTATTTCTGAGTAGTCTTAATTGGCAATCGTCGTCTTCGCTGGTAGCAAGTTCTGTGGCTTCAGAAACAAAACTTGTAAAGTCCTACCAAGTCTCGCAACTCAGTTCTTCTACCGTAAATTTGTGAGATCTATGTAATACCAAGTTGGTTATTCAGTTTCTACTTAAGGGATCTTCTGTCTTAAGATAGTACGTAATTAGCTAACCTAACAATATAACAATCAATCAATGTTCATTTTTTTTTACATTTTACATAACTTAGATTGACTTGGCCATCGTATGTAAACACAATGTATCGCGCAATATAAGTAATATTATATTCAATCAGACTCGGACAATGTGGTCACTATAAGACGTTGTTAAGTTTTCTAATTACGTTCTATCTTAATTCTACTTCACAACGAAGGTCGAGAATGACTTGAATTTCTTTGAGAAAAACGGCCGTGCCGCTTTTTAGTTCGACTTGGCGGGCGCATTACTGTGCCCCCCGATATTAGAATGGTTAACCAAAGGCTAAGGTAGGTAGGTAAGGTAGGCTAGGTAAGGTCCTACTACCTTACCAAAGAACAACACGAGCAGACAAGAAGAGTGTTAACATGTTGTGAAGGAGTTTCTTAACCCTACACCCGTGGTCACAAGTCCCGGGCTCTGCTCAGAACTTTTCTCTTTACCACCCCGCACAGTAATTCCATGTAACTCTAAGATATTCGTCCAATCTAAGTCTAAGTCTAGTCCAGCCTAAGTCTAGTCTAAAGAATGTGAAAATCAATAGTTTCCTTTACCTTACCTTACTTAAAAATTACCTTATATTTTTATTTTATTTTCTAAATTGTTTGATACGTTCGCATCTAAATCTCACACTTACAACGTCAAAGCACATATTACTGTTGCGCAAGGGAGGTCGTTAAATGCTATAATTACTCCTAAGTTCACCAATTAGCCGTTGGATCGTTGAAGCGTTCCGAATTCTAATGATAATTGTACCCCTTGATTCGTTTACTAATTACATTGTTCACTGAATCTACTGATAGCATTAAAATTAAAATTTCTACCTCGTAGAATTACTTGCTTGCCTCGGTGGTCTAGTGGTTAGCCTGCGAGGCTTCAGATCATGAGGTCCAGGGTTCGAGTCCTGGGTTGGCCTATGAAATACTGAGCTTTTCTTCTAAGAAATGTTCAGTATATTCTAAAGTACGAGTAGTTACAATTTACGTTTTAGCAAGTTAGTTAAGTGAAATAAAATTCAAAACTTAACTGCCTCAGATCTACAATAAAAGGCTACTAAAACTTTACTTTTCTGTATAGTTCTTTTTCATGCACGTTGACTGTCTATTGTTATCTATATCTAGACAAACATACAGACGGATAAAAAAATGTTGAAGGATTTCGTTTTTCCCATTTGAGGTCATTATAAGCAAAATGGCAAAACAGAAACAAATTTATGTTTTGATGTTAGCAAGAGTTAAGTTTATTAAAATCTAATTTTCTCTTCAAAGTAAAACAGCTCTTGGGAAAATTGACATCTAATGTAACACCATAATTAGGTGGTTATATTTAGAAAACACCGAAATTTACATTGATAGGGGTAAGTTTTTAAAGCTGGGGCATTAACTAACTCTAGAATTAATAAAATAAATAATTATATATTCATTAAAATTTTTATATTATAATAAAAAAGAACTTTTAACCCACATGATGTCGATGGTCAGCCTAGTAGGGGGTCGATACTGCGCTTTCTGGTGCAGTGCCGCTATTCCTGCACCTTGGGACCCCAACGCCCATCGGTTCTTCGAACAATACCATATGATGTTTCCATACAAAATGATAACCGATTTTCAATTCCGCTAAAATAGAATGAACAATTACTAATAATAGTCACATTCCCGTCTCGCTTTATCTTAAAATCAATTTTGATTTCTGCTTAAACGGACAGAGACGTCTCTCCAATACTATTACATTAGGATAGTCGAAATGACGAAGATTGTTCGTAATACGATCGGATGAAGTATTGAAGCCAATTGTGTCAGTATTGATAAATAACAAAATCTAGCTTTGTAGCTTCTACTAATAAATACAGTTCCGCTTAGTATCCAGAAGGCAGGATTTTAGGACCATAGCCATTTTGCAGTATTAACGTCGTGTGACCTTCAGAACATAGAACGGTTCTATAAACAAAGTATACGCCGCTATTTTTTTGTTAAGACGTTTAAAAAACGTATAGGACAGTGCCATGTGAATCTACTATCTAGCAACACCTTTCGTTACATTATTATGTCCATTACCGACCATCCCAATTTTATATTCGCCAGATATTTATAAAAATATACATACATAAAGTCAAATTGAGCGTCCTCCTAATTTTTTTTAAAGTGGTTAAAACCGAGAGCCTGCGATAGACAAGACAGACATTTTGCCTTTATATGATGACTGTATGTTTGCGATAATTATGTAACATATACCAACTCTTGGTGAAATGTATGTTCTTTCAACGAAATGCCTTATTACGTTCTGCCTATTCCAAATATCAATTGTCCAAACAGTTTATTATCATAATAATTAATTTGCAAGTAATTCCTCGAGACACATGTTGGATAGCAAATTAATTCGTCGTTTCCACTTAGTCAAACATTTAAATAACAATTATTTTGTTGAGTTTCGTTTATCTTATACAGACGGCCCACCAAGTTTTCTGAAGTTAAACAGAAATTCTATCCAAGGAAAAAGGCAGATAGCAGACTGAAAAGTTTTGCTTTCTCTTATTGTAATCTACAGTTTTATCTTTTGGTACGGTACAAGGATCTAAAATAACAGATTAAATTTTAGAAAAATTAATGTCGTCGAGTTAAAAACTAGCTTAGTTATTCATCATCATCATCAACAGCATGGAATGGCGATCCCGCACCGAAAAGCTGAGTGTTAGTTGTTGCTCCACTAGGTGGCCCAAGGACATCAAGCGGGTTGCAGGGAGCCACTGGATACTGACGGCTCGAGACCGTTTAGAAGTCCATGCAAGAGGCCTATGTCCAGCAGTTGACGTCCATCGACTATTGATGATGATAATGATGATGATGATGATGATGAATGAAACCGATAATGATGAAAACGTAGCGCAGATAAGTCTTTTTAAAATTACTCGTTATAAACCCATATTCGGCTCACTGCTGAGCTCGAGTCTCCTCAGAATGAGAGGGGTTAGGCCAATAGTCCACCTCGCTGGCCCAATGCGGATTGGCAGACTTCACACACGAAGAGAATTAAGAAAATTCTCTGGTATGCAGATTTCCTCACGATGTTTTCCTTCACCGTTTGAGACGCGTGATATTTAATTTCTTAAAGTTTACACAACTGAAATGTTGGCGGTGCATGCCCCGGACCGGATTCGAACTCACACCCTCCGGAATCGGAGGCAGAGGTCATATCCACTGGGCTATCACGGCTATGGCGACTATATATTAAAATTAAATTAGTTATTTAAATACATTAGTCTTCTCTTACAATATTATAATGATTACTAAATTCGAGCAGGGATTTCGTTACGAGAAGGAAAGTGGCAATAAAAGTTTAGCGTGAACCCATATTGAATCTTTTATGAAATTGATATCACGCATAAAGAACGCGTGATTGATGGCATTAGATCTATTATTTATCGAGTGTGATATGAAGATGAAATTTTCAAAGAGTTGTTGAACTTTCCATACTTTTGGGGTCATGTTCAAATATATGACAATCAATCTACCTATACACATTACTAGCCAACGCCCCACGGCTTCGCCCGTGTAGTTCCTGTTCCCGTGGCATATGGGGATAAAATACAGCCTATGACATTCAAAACTAACGTGGCTTTCAAATTGCTAAACAAAAATTGCGTTCAGTAGTTGGGTTTGTGAGGTGCAGTGGCGTGCATAGAGTTGTCGATCGGGGTATGCACTAGAAAAAAAAAGTTAATCGATCTGGGAAAATCTGCACTTGATAAGCATTAAAAAACATCTCTCAGGGTATGCAGTACTTTAATGCATGTATAAAGTGCACGCCACTGGTGAGGTGAGTGGGTGATTACCCGCTAAAACTTCCAGAGATTACCCGCTCCAACAAATTTTTTTACAATATATTCAAAATACAAATTTCAACATTCATTTATTTCAATTAGGCTTAGACAACAAGCTCTTTTGAAAAGTCAGGATTATGTCATAATTTAATTTAATCTAATGGTAGTAATAACAGTCGTAAAATTAAAATTAAAGTTAAGAGGGTTCCAAACGCGAGTTTGGTCCTAGAAGAGCCTACAACAAACTCAGCCAAGGTTTATTATTTTTTGTTTATCACCATTTTACAAACTGTAAAATTAAGCACACAGTTTAACACCAAGTTTTTTTTATCATTTACTAGCGGATCCGGTCAAGCTTCGCTTTGACTCATTCACAAGCGCTATCCTATTCTACACCCACCCTACCCCTACCCTACCCTACCATACTCCAACTCAACCTACTAAGTTTCCTATGTCCTTCTCCTAGTTCTCAGCTACCTCTTCACCAATTTGGAGCCAAATCAGTCAAGCAGATCTCTATATATATGAGATATTAAAAATACAAATATACAGAATTTGACCTGCTACAGTTTTATTATAAGTTAAAATAGATAAAGCAAAGTCGTCCGTCGACTTTATCTGTTTGCTACTAAGTGAATTATGATTATTTTTTAAGATTATTATAAATACAGTGTCAAACCGACATAGAAATAAATTTATATTTTATACTGTGAAATACCTATAATTTATATTTTAGGGATAACAGTTCAAGTATGAAAATGGCATATTTAACGTTAAGCGAAGTTTAATATGTCGTAAAATATTATTTATACGCCATTTACGCGCGTCCGCTGCAGCCGGGATTTCAACTCCCTTCGAGACCAAACTACGGATGTCGAAATCTTTCACGTGAACCTAACGTATGAATATATTTTGCAAACTTTTCACTTATTATATGGCCTAATATTAGGAAGATTGGATGTCACTTTTTTTTTTTTATTCTTTACAAGTTAGCCTTTGACTACAATCTCACCTGATGGTAAGTGATGATGCAGTCTAAGATGGAAGCGGGCTAACTTGTTAGGAGGAAGTTGTATATTAACCAAAGTATAGGACCAGGCAATCCTTCTTGTAGACTACAAGCCCTTGAACAAAAATTACCTGTGAAATGAACCATCGTGAATAAGGCTTAGAAGGCTGTAACTATATCAGAAAATAACTCTGAACACTATGCCGTGATTTCTTAGCGGTACAGTGGTGAGTACGCGAGTGAATGGAATTTCTCAGGTATAAATGATGAATTACGACTAATTATTAATGTACGGCTTTGTTATAGTGTTAAAGATGATTAAAAATAAATGTCGAAAATCCTAGTGCCGCACTAAAATGGTGGTGCCGGAAGTCGGAACAAATTTTAATTCGTCGGCAATTGCAGAAGCAAAATAGGTCATTTATTACTGTACGGCATTTGTTCACTTCCTTTTGTACACATATACAGATACTTTACCCGTAAACGCTGTACATGTTTCCAGCGCAGGAGTCGAAATATAAGGATAGCAAGCCTTAGTCTCACTCGCGTACTCACCTGTACCGCTCAGAAATGACGGTACAGGTGAGTACTCAGAATTATTTTCTGACATAGTAACAGCCTTCTAAGCGTTATTCATGTTGGCTCATTTCACAAGTAATTTTTGTTCAAGGGCTTGTAGTCTATTGTAGAAGAGGGATGGACCACGTTGCACCAACGCGGGTTGATGGGTTCAGTTAATTTTTGGATCTGTAATGATCACTAGATGTTAATGAAAATGACTGGAACTGAAGGCTTGTTCTTTTCGAGGCACGAAGGTAAATGACCACCAAATTCTTAACCCTAGATTGAAAATTTTTACTTGGACTTTGTTGACAGAAAATAAGCCCAATTTCATAGCTGGACTCAGGACTCGAACCTAGAACCTCGTGATCCACATAGGCTAACCACTGGCAGTTATATATTTAATGCTGTCCGAAAATAAGATTATAATTATTTATGATGTATTTTATATTTTATTCTATTCTATTCACAGCTTTCTTATAATACGGTTTTTAATATCCCAATTTCATATATAGCCAATGATAATTTTATACTATAGATAGGTTACGTCCCTACAAAATCACCGCAAAAAGTGGTCCGAATTTGGCTAAACCACTGAGCACACATGCACAATTTTGTCATTAATTTTATTATATATTCTGAACACACAACTCGACATTGTAGACGATCTTTAGGTATTATTTGTTTATATAATGTTCGTTGTTTAATAAGCGACTGAATGAAATAAAGTAAATTTTTCAAATTTGTCCGCCGCAGTTTTGATGCGCTAGTGTCTCATCTCTAGTATAAAATATCATTGTGTATAGCTATAATTTGTTTCGTATTATACAAGTAGGTATACAAACACAAGATTTGCTTTGTACATCCCGTACGAAATAAGCTTTTCTTTGCTTCTGATAAGAATATTTTGTAAGTCATTCCAGGGGTTAGTGTTCATTGAGTACAAGGGAGAAAGAATATAAAATTGTTCGTTCGGAAAAAGGATATTGAAAGAGGTCAGACGCTGATACATTCGTATTCAATGGGAACGTCAAGGCGTGTTCGGGACAGCCGTTATTCAGCGTTTTACAAAACTGCCAATGAGCTTTCTTGTTAACTTGCCTGTCACTTGCTTACGGTATTCTTTATGTTGTCTCTTATTTGGATTTTAATTTACGGGAATAGTTTAGTATACAATGCGATATATACAGTGCGATATATAAAATGGGGCCTAGAGAGTCGTTAAGAGAAAAATTTAAGGTAATGGCTGTGCATAGTCAATATATTTATGAGAATTTAGTTTATGTACATAAAAACATAGGCAATTTTAAAAGAAGGTGTGATTGTAATAACATTAATGTCAGTAATAAAAATAAAATTGTTGCACACCATACTAGATTACAAAAAATTAGTAATTCTTTTAAGGGCAATTGCATACGTTTTTATAATAAACTACCACTGGAATGTCATTCAAAAAGTTCAAAGTGTTTATTAAACGCAAGCTTATTATAAAGTCTTATTATAGTGTTAATGAGTATTTAAATGATAAAAAAGCTTGGTGTTAAATTATACGACTGTGGTATAAGGTTGTATTATACGACTGTGTGCTTAGTTTTAAATAAGCTTGTAAAATGGTGATAAATAAAAAAAATAAACCTTGGCTGAGTTTGTTGCGGGCTCTTCTTGGACCAAGGCGCATTTGGAACCCTCGTAACTTTAATTTTAAGTTTTCGAATGATTATTATCACCATTATCTTAAGTTTAATATTATTACCTGACGTTTCGAAAGAGCTTGTAAACTAAGCCTATTTGAAATAAATGAATTTTGACTTTGACTTTGACTTACAATATGTGTAATATACAACTTGCTCCAGTGGTTCTATACAGTTTATTCATCTAATAACATAATGTTTTGTACCTCCCTATCATTTTATAAATAAAACTAGATTACACCTAACCCTACATAGCTCTTTGTACTCCAGATAGCTTGTTGTAATGAGCCTCCACACAATGCGGTTCATTCTCCATTCCTGGTTCATGATATATAAGATAATATCAAAAAAATATTTTTACTTGGACAACTGAAGAACTGCACCCTTTGAACCTGTTACCTTCAAATGTCACCGCGATCTAAACACCATAATTGGCTACCGTAGGTTAACTAACCTATGGTGAAAGCTTAGATTGACAAATTTTGAGCTTTCATAACATGAGGCACGTCTGGCGCAGTCTCTTAGTTCATCACACAGATTAAAAATTAATAGGCAGATTGAGCGCACGGAACACGATGTCGTAGCCGCTCCAAATACATAAATAAAAAACGAATACATGCTCGAGTTAGTACGACACGAAGCGTCGCATCAGTAATTTTCAATATTATTCAAGAAGAATGGCGTTTTATGTTTAAAATATATTAAAAACTGTTCACAAAAAGTAAATAAATAAGATGGAGTATTTTTGGTAATTATTGATTATTTTTTAAATTACGTAGGTAATTGTTGTTAGTGTTAATTTTGAAATACAAATTATGAAAAAAGTTTGTTTATGCGGATGTCAAAGAGACGCGTGACGTGTTTTTTTTATAAGTTTAATCGGCTTCACCATGCTGCTTGTAAATACTCATTCTGGATCATCTTTATTCTGTGGTTCTTATGTGTATTTTATTTCACTGGCAAGTTGGCAACCATACTTATTCTATTGGAAGACAGCAAAGCTGCTTATGCTTTTTGTACAAATCCCGAAGGAACCATGGACTTATCCGTGATAAAAAACCTTTGCCTTATGCGCTGCTCCAAGGTACAATTTATCTATAAACCAAAGTTCATACAAATCGGGCCAGATAGACTTAATTTTGTATGTAGAATGGAAGTATAACTCTAACCGTTACATTCCTACAAATTGACGAGAAAACTCACGTATTATAATACAAACCGCCGTTTCTTTATTCCATTATTATGTAAAACGCACACGTTACATTAAAATTTAAATGTTTTAACATTTAAAGTAACGTGAAAATAACTTGAAAAATTATGGAAATTGTTGTATTACATTGACGTTGTACGCATGAAGTGCTATTGTTTGATGTGTTCTCTCACACATGCAGCATGCTGTCACATTACACTTTGTATAACTCGTGCGAATTAACTGAGACCTTGCTCGAAACTCGACCCTCTTCCCGGTTCCCCACGCGACGGCGCTAAGCGCGTTAGCATCACAGTTAACCCCACTGATAACGGTGAAACCGAAACCGACAATGAATTTCGGCTTCAGTCTTAGTTTCGGCCAAATCTGACCGAAACAGAAAGTTCCGCATAATCATGTTTACTTTTTCGCATAAAAGAAAATTTTTAGTAGTTAAATTAAATTGAATTTAAAATTCTTTTCAAACACATAAAATACACTCTGGAACAAATCTACCAAATGTATGCGTTTGGCAGCGTTCGACATAACTTTTTTATTAAAGAACATAACTTTGAATATTATTTATTACTATTAATAAGTAAACTATTAACATCAGCAGATCTCAAGAAAGTTTTTAGAGTAATAAAAAACATCCCCACGCGACGGCGCTAAGCGCGTTAGCATCACAGTTAACCCCACTGATAACGGTGAAACCGAAACCGAAAATGAATTTCGGCTTCAGTCTTAGTTTCGGCCAAATCTGACCGAAACAGAAACTTCCGCATAATCATGTTGTAATTTTTCGCATAAAAGAAAATTTTTAGTAGTTACATTAAATTGAATTTAAAATTCTTTTCAAACACATAATATACACTCTGGAACAAATTTACCAAATGTATGCGTTTGGCAGCGTTCGACGCACATAACTTTTTTATTAAAGAACATAACTTTTAATATTATTTACTACTATTAATAAGTAAACTATTAACATAAGCAAATCTCGCTTTGATCTCTTGTAATAAAAAACATCGCTTATTTCAATATTTTTCAACAACGATATCAGAAGAGCAATGGCCGAAATCGAAAGTTCGGTCGGACACTGATAAATCAAAACTTTTTTGCACTCGGTACCATTATAAAACGTCATTCGAGTGAGGTGTCAATTGAATGCGCACGAGCTGTACATGTACAACATAGTATATTTCCTGAGCTGCGCTTGTTGTGGTTTTGACGTAGAACTTACATGCAATTTGCCAATGTGATGAGACTCTTAGAGCGCATACTGGACGCTTAAATATGAACATTCAATCTTTGCCAATACTTTGCATTAAAGGTCTAGCATAAAAGCATGAGGCAAGCGGTCTTGGCTTATTGCTTTCATTTACTATAGCGACCTTTCAATGAAATGAAAGCCCTATTATATATTAATAGCTACCTCATAATGAGCTGAAGCTTTCAACTCTGAAAGGATACATTGCATTTTTGTTGGTTTTTTATTTGATTGCATTTTTAATGTTGCGAGTAATAAATTGGTAACCGCTATGGTGTAAAGGCACATTATTAAACAAAACAAAAACATTACAAACACATAATTTTGACTATGGTTTTCTTTAGACCTGTTTTTTTTTTAATAAATTATACTTATTAATTCTTGCAAAACATGACTTATCTTACAAAGGATTGAATCCATTTTGACATTATTGTTGGATCTTCTTACCCGGCACCCATTCTATGCTCCTCGTGTTGCCCCTTGCGTTGCCACGATGTTGCCCTACCTGGCCATACACTTGCGGAAATACTCGCGCGAAATTTTGTGGAAATATTAACACGAATATTCGCGGCAGGGCGAGTAACGTGGCCACACAACTTTCCTGCTTACTTTCCCTGATACTTCCCACGCCACCCGGGCAGTTTCTGGCATTAGACAAAGCTTCACTTACGTTATGACTACTGCAATACCTTAAGTTGTTCTGCAAGTAGTATGCTCAATGCTCAATAAGTTCCTAAGTACACAGTATTTAGGAACTTATTGAGCAATATTGCTGACTTTTATTGAATCTGCTCTAGATTCAATAATTACTCCAGATTGATTTGTAGGTACTAGTACTGTTGCTTGTTTGTTGTTGGTAGGTGTTATTGCTTAATAACTATTCCATACATTTTCCGTATAAGTGCACCGTTATTCATATTTGGAAGTCGCAGTTTTATTTTAAAGATATTTTAGTTAACACCAACTTTATTTTTAATAAAGTAAAAATATTAACAAATGCAACATTGACGATGCAAAATAAACATTGTTCTTATTGAAGAGATGCAATTAGAGTTTGTGTTTTGAGTAGTGGTAGTAGAAATTGTACTAAAACATATTTATTAACATATTAGTATTTAAACATTTGAACGATTTTTTGTAAACACGACATTCATTTGTTGTATTCTTTTAGTGGTTTCTTTAATATTTTTCCTTCTAAAGTGGTTGTGAGCTATATATTATCTTCTATCGCGTTACTATGGCGTAGTGGCAAATGGCTTGGATACCTTCCAAATAGGTATGCCATCGAGATAAGTTATCAGATCTATAATGTTATTAAGTATTGGGTCACCCTTTAAGGGATTTCTTATCTTGGGTCGGAAATAACGACTGTCTATTAAAAAAGAAGGGCGTCGTATTTTAGGATCTCCTCGTATTGGTTGCTAATAATGAATTATTTCAAACTGTAGGCACACTAATATTTTTTACAAAATAATTCGTAAAAAAAAATTTAATTTAGATTTAATACTCGTGCAAAATTGTCAATGGGCAGGGTGCATGGAAAAACTGTACTAAATAATAAGATTTTTTTTATAGTAAATTCAATAATTTAGTATAATTCTAACTTCTGTCTTTATACTGTAATTGTACTTTGTACCCGTCTTTGTTTTGAAATTTAACATTAAGTACTGATTTTTAATTCTTTTAAAATTGTGTTAATTATATTCTGTGTCTAATCCGATTTTTTAAAGGGCGTACTGAAATGCCACCGTTAAAAATAACATAATAAGCCTTTAATCAGGCATCTTTGTCCGATTGTCCCTTTGGACAAAAACCTTCAATCCTTTCCACAGTTACCGATCCCTTGCAGATATTTCCCAGTTGTCAGTTGCAAAAAAATATACGTATTAAAATATTTCTTCGTTCTATAAATTGATTATCGTACTTGAAGGTAGAGCCTGCATTTTACGTCGAAAGCAATCGCTGCAATTGGTCCTTACTTTGCATACGAAGTCGGGGATTATCGGATAAATCTCCGGTAACTTTATCTTGGTATCCTTTCTTCCCGTCTCGGCGGGTTTTAAATTCCACTGTACGCTCAGAGTATTATGTAAATGAATCTGACAACCGCGGTAGTAATGTATGCGGCAGCTATCGACAAAGATGGAAAGAAAAATATGCAATTATTCATAGTATTGACCGTTTTACATTTATAATCAAATTGAATCAATGGCTTTTGTTTGATGGTTTTAAAGTATATTTTAAAAAAAAGACTATTTTGTTTTTAAGCTCTTAGTTATGGCGTACATTTTGTTGTAAATTTTATTATATGTCACAATAGTTACTCGTTAAGCCGAAAAGGCACTCGTACAGTCAAATAGACACTCGCAATATAACGTGACAGCCTAGTGGATATGATCTCTGCCTCCGATTCCGGGGAGGTTCGAATCCATTCCGGGGCATGCACCTAGAATTTTTCAGTTCCATGCATTTTAAGAAATTAAATATCACAGGTCTCAAACGGTGAAGGAAAACATCTTGAGGAAACCTGCATACCAGAGAATTTTTAATTTTCTGCGTGTGTGAAGTCTTCCAATCCGCATTGGGCCCGCGTGGTAGACTATTGGCCCAACCCCTCTAATTCTGAGAGGAGACTTGAGCTCAGCAGTGAGCCGATTATGGGTTGAAGTGTATACTTATTTTTACTACATACTACATAGTTGTAGTTGAAAAAATATGATTTTGTCAACTGAAATAATAATCACAATCTTTTCTCGACGTTCTCTCGGTCTCGAAGAAAACAAAGCAAAAAAAAAATCCATTTACAATTTTAATTCAGGTATCAAAAATAATTTACAATTATTTTCCTTGCTCACTAAATATAAACCGCAGAGCTATTGAAGATTCAAAACAATTTATGAAATAAAGCATAGTTTCGAAACAAGAATTCAGCTAAATTTTGTAAAAGATTAGGGGGAATCGTCCGTGTTTGACCGATTAGTAATTTGTTGAACAATACACCTTAATGAATAAAGTTTAGTAGTTAACGAAGTTGAATAAGGAATTTTCTTGAGAATGACATAGACATTATGGTGAATATTATAAACTACTTGTCGTTAATTTTTAATATTGACTATAAAAGAAAATTATTTTGAATAGATTACTTTATAATATAACCAAGAGAATTTCTTATACTTAAGAAATACTACGAATATATATGACTAATCTGTCATTATGTGAGCCAGATGGTCATTGGGCTTTTCTGTCGCAGATTGTAATGCAATGGTCCTGGTTTCTCTTCCCAGTTTGGATCAATTGAGAATTTATAATTTGGCTAGATATAGTTTTTTTTATTCTTGACTACAATCTCATCTGATGGTAAGTGATGATGCAATATAAGATTCAAGCGGGCTAATTTGTTAGGAGGAGGTAGAAAATCCACACCCCTTTCGGTTTCTGTACGACATCGTACCGGAACGCTAAATCGCTTAGCGGTACGTCTTTACCTGTAGGATGGTAAGACCGACCTGGACCAATTAAGAAAACTTCAACCGGCCCAGCGGGGGATCGAACCCGGGACCTCCGTCTAGTAAATCCATCGCGCATACCACTGCTCCACGAAGCCCGTTAAAAATTTAAAATATTACGAAATATTGAAAACCGCTGGACATACAAAGAAAGAATTTAGGTAGTTTATAGTTAGAAGTCGTTACTAGACGAACGTATTTTGCGACAGGGCCGGATTAAGGAGTTTTAAGAGCGGACGAAGTTGTGGGTGTTCGCTAGTCATCCCACATTCAGCTCACTGCTGAGCTCGAGTCTCCTTTCAAAACGAGAAGGGTTAGGCCACCACGTATCCACCACGGTGGCACAATGCGCATTGGTAGACTTCGCACACGCAGATAATTAACAAAATTCTCTGGTATGCAGGTTTCCTCACGATGTTTTTCCTTCACCGTTTAGGACACGTGATATTAAATTTCTTAAAATGCACACATATGAAAAGTTGGAGGTGCATGCCCCAGACCGAATTCAAACCGATACCTTCCAGAATCGGAGGAAGAGGTCATATAACATATCCACTGGGCTATCACGGTTCGCTAGTATAATATGATAATCTTAAGGCAATGTTTAAAGTGTAGGTAGGCCTTTCAAGATCTTACTGAAGGCAAGGGTACAATTTAACAGTGGTACAACAGCTTTTTATATCAGTAATTTTTTCACAGCAAGTGTGAAAATATGGAAAAAATTAAAGCTACAAAATGGCGTTGCGGTATAAAAACCCGTATCTAATCTAAGGTGAGAGTTGTCAGTGGGCAACTTTCCAGCAAACCTGCAGTGCACGGGGTGCAATTTATCCTAGCTTAAAATGGGTTACTCCATTTCTCTCTAAGTGCGCGGACTCGACACAACTCCGCCCAAACCCGGTACCAGCGCCACTAAAGAATATCGATTCTATTCAACATCGGGCTAGCTCGAATATTGCCCCAAGGGATGTATTAGGAGTTATCCGAGATTTAAAGAGCTTGCTTGACCAATACTTGTTACTACTCCAAAGGCTTCTATAAATATATGTTTTTAAATAATGATGAAAATTTTTATCCAACAAAAGTTTTCAAGTTACTTTTTTATAACCTAAAATAAACAAACTTTCAATTTAGGTATAGCTTTATTTGCTTCTATAAATATATGTTTTTAAATAATGATGGAAATTTCTATCGAACAAAAGTTTTCAAGTTACTATTTTATAACCTAAAATAAACAAACTGTCAATTTAGGTATAGCTTTATTTGAAAGGCTATTGAACATCAGGCTAGCTCGAATATTGCCCCAAGGGATGTATTAGGAGTTATCCGAGATTTAAAGAGCTTGCTTGACCAATACTTGTTTCTACTCCAAAGGCTCAAATACATAACTCATTATGTTTTTAAATAATGATGAAAATTTTTATCCAACAAAAGTTTTCAAGTTACTTTTTTATAACCTAAAATAAACAAACTGTTAATTTAGGTAAAGCTTTATTTGAAAGGCTATTGAACATCGGGCTAGCCCGAATATTGCGCCAAGGGATGTATTAGGTGGTATCCGAGATTTAAAGAGCTTGCTTGACCAATACCTACTTGTTACTACTCCAAAGGCTTCTATAATAACTCATTATGTTTTTAAATAATGATGAAAATTACTATCCAACAAAAGTTTTCAAATTACTCTTTTATAACCTAAAATAAACAACTGTCAATTTAGGTAGGTATAGCTTTATTTGAAAGGCTATTCAACATCAGGCTTGCTCGAATATTGCCCCAAGGGATGTATTAGGATTTATCAAAGATTTAAAGAGCTTGCTTGATACTTACTACTCCAAAGGCTTCTTTGATAACTTTTATTTTTTTTTAAATAATTATAAAAATTTCGATCAAACAAAAGCTCTACTTGAAAGGTTTAAAAAGTGAAATTTTAGAGCCCATTTAAACGAAGTTATGAATACATTATAAGCATTATTTCAATAGAAAATGAAATAAGTTTTTTAAACCAAAATTGTCACTTAAGCATAAGGATTATCAAACAGTAATATTTAACTAGCTAAAGCGTTTGCTGAGCCAAACCAAATATAAATATTTGCCGTTTTCAAACTTTGTTCTTTCACAAAATTCATTTTTTTAATAAAAAACTTTTAACTCATACTGTGGATGAAATGATACTATATAATTTTAGTAGGTTTTTACGGTTATTGCGAAATTGCGAGGAAAATAAAAACTTGCATAAGCATCTCTTGAAAACTATTACGAAACTCTGCAGGTGATAGCGTTTGAAGTAACTTCTGCCTTCCATAAGTCTATAAACGCGGGTTCCACACATCGCTTCGGAGAGAAGTTTGTGTAAACAGGTATGTCTTCGTGATAAGCTACTTTGATGTTCAACGAACCATGGTGTAATTTTATATTAAAATACATAACTAGTTTTAGTAGATGTGAATTAGAAACGACCTTCACCCATCATCTTACGAGTAAGCTGCCATTAACAGTGATAATTTGGCCATTAGTTTGTTAAGTTACCTCATCATCACCATCATCATCATTAACAGCTTACTGTTGAATACGGGTTCCCTCTCAGAATTTTAGGGGCTAAGCTACGACACTGGCCCAGTTGGCAGACTTCACGTATCTAGAGAATTAAGAAAATTCTCAGATACGCAGGTTTCCTCATGACGTTTTTCTCTCACCAACTGACTCACATGATATTTAATTTCTTAAAACACACATAACATATAAGTTAAAAGTGCATGCTCCGGTCCGGATTCGAACCTACGCCCTCTGAATGGAAGGCAAATGCCAAATCCACTGAGCTATCACGGCTCTCTAGACAACCTAAACTTAGAGCGGGGGCCTACGGTACGGATATGTCACAGATATTTCTATGTAAGACGACGCAGCGACATCGCTCCGGCGTCGCACCGCCGCTGCAACGCATCGTGTGCCCGCGCTCTTAGAGTAAAGCCACACGGTGCGGTGCGGCGCTGCGCCGGATACGTTTTGCCGCGACGCTGTACACACGTGGTCTGCGGCGCCGTAGCAGAAAGTGTGCCTGCGGCGCGGCGCCGGAACGCACCATGTGGCATATCATTGATATTTGTATGCGGGACGTCGTAGCGGCACCGCTACGGCGCCGCGCCGCTACCGCACCGCACCGTGTGGCATCTCCCTTAATATTTTTAACTTAATACTAGTAGTAGTAGAGTAGATTATAATAAACAGGTTGGTGAAGGTCATTTATAATTCAGATCTTAGACTAACGCTAATGCTTGTGTTACAGGCTTCAAAATAGAATGAAAATTTGTATTCCTTATAAATCTGACCTTTATGTAGAGAAAAAAATGCGTCTTCTTAGATGTGTAATTAGATCAATATATTAAGTTCACTGAATAAATATCTTATCCTAACCTAAAAAATCAATTAACAATTACATTAATTCAGTTTGCGTTATTGTAAAATCTTGCCACAAACACGTTCAATCCGCTTCAGTTTAATTTAGTAACTAACCTATCCTGAGTCTACTGTCTGTAATCAAATCTTGCAAGTTAAATTTGGACTACTGCCTCTAAACTTAGAAGTTTGAAATGTGGCATGTTAGACATAATACGAGTACATCAAAGTGGTAGAAATCACTTCATAATGCACATTTAGCCTCAATACCTCAGTGGTAAAGGGACCGGACTAAGAGTCTTTCCCAACTATTTGGAGGGGAAAGGGAATATTGGTCATATTTAAAAAATATGGCAAATGTTCTTAAAAAAAAGTCGAGGATTGCCCCAGAGAACAACAGTCATACACCTTTAATTATAAATCATTGTAATGTTTATATCATATCAACTGATATGTTTATTATAATATCAACTGATGATGTTCATCATCATCATCAGTTGATATTATAATAAACATGACCCTTGAAACCTGCCGCTGTAGCCACGTGCCACGTCGATTCTCTTTCTACGATCGCAAACGCTTCGAAAACTAGAAAAAATGTATGGAAATGACATTTGCTATCGAGAGGCCACGTAATCAAGATTTGTCATTCCCATACATTTTTCTAGTTTTCGAAGCGTATAACGAATTTACCTATAAATTAACTTGAAATTATCGCATAATCAGTCAATTGAATTAATTATTATTTTAAAAGTGTAAAGAGTAAAGTAAAATACATGAATAAAAAAAAACCGCTTACGTATTTTTATCTGCAACATCAAATAATTTTCCTCGATAATAAAGGAAGTTCATATAATTCCCTCGGGTGCCAACATATTTATTAATTGGCGGTTGTGGTTGCTTTCACACTTTGTTGAGAATTTTCATTTATTTTCTGTTGACAAGATACAAAATTATGTTGTATATTGGATTTTACGGTCTTGTTGTATACAATGCGGGGTTTGCTTTGTGTATAATATAATATTATAATAAACATAAAATGAAAAGGATGTAATTACGGATTAAATGTTTTATAATTTAGCATCCAAATTCATACATGTTTTAGGATAAATAAAACAACATTTTATATTTCATCATTATCAACTTATTTTTACGGTACCACCACTATGGTGGAGGGGACGGGATATGGAACTTAAGCCCACCACTCTGCTTCAATGTGGATCAGGTCTCCGAGACACGACACTACTAACTTCCTAACTCCGGGCTGAGAATGTTACTAAAAAAGTCTCAGAATAAAGAAAAGCTCAGTAGGTATTCTATGACCCGACACAGAATTCAAACCCTGGCCCTCTAGATCCAAAGCCACGTCGGCTTACCACTGGACGAATGAGGAAGTTTTTTAATATGTTTGTCACTAGCGGACGTCCGCGACTTTGTCCGCGTGGAATTTAATTTTTTGCAAATCTCGCAAAAACCACGATTTTTTTCGAGATAATAAGTTACCTATGTGTTAATCCAGGGTATAATTTATCTTCGTTTTAAATTTCAGCTAAATCAGTAGTTGCGGCGTTAAAGAGTAACAAAAATCCCTACAAACATTCGCGTTTATAATATCAGTAGGATTTTTCGTAGATATTTGAAACACCCTGTTAATAATTATAATGAAAAGGACTTCACCATTGATATTTTACAGTTTAGTGAGTCAACATTGTGATCGTGTTATTCACAAGGAAAACGATTGACCCATCAAATTAAATCTGACAAAGGGTTTACTGAAACGTAAAAATAATAACACATAATTGCTTTTCCAACTCGTCTATTTTATTAAGTTTAGTGTGCAGAAAGAAATTTCCCGTCCTGTATAGTTTCAATTCAGTGATGCAAAATGTAGGCAATGTGAAAATCCTATTTAACTCAGGTATGTAATCCGGTAGCTTTATTCAATTCCCGGCAACGGTGAATAGAAATCGCATGCAGCGGCAGTTTTGAATTATGTAATTACTTTCTTACATTTTTTATATTCAGTTAAAAATTATTGCATTCGTTATAATGAATTGATCCAGTTTTGGTTTTGTACTGGCTTGGATCGCGGCTACTGACTAAACGAAATGTGATTTGTTTCGGTAATTTGTCTCGTATTAACCAGATAGAGTTTTATTCGTATATCTTACTATATACTTAATATAATAAAGAGGTAGTTTGTGGTGTTAATGTACAAGGTACAGGGGGTAGTTTCTGGATCTACTGTACCAATTTCACCACAGAAAAGTTATTTGTTAGCGTAGGTTATTTGTTATCATAGGGCTTTAAAAAGTGCTTGTAAACTTAGCCTAAATTGAAATAAATGAATTTTGAATTTTCATTTGAATTTATATTTTATCCTCGTATTCTCACGGGAACGGGAAATACGCGATGAAACCGCAGGGTGTCGTCTAGTGTTATATGTAAACACAATTTTGCATTGAAACTCATAAATAATCTACGAATGATGACTATTTTCTGTTCTTCTTCAAGTTGTTACGAAGTTTATACTACGACTAACTATCTAAATAGTAGGTACTAGATACATATTCAATCTAAGCTCTTTCGGAATTTAAGTAATGAATAGAATTTCTTACAAAAAGCGTCTATATAAACGATCGCTAATGCGTCATTTCTTGTAAGCTTGTTATGGCTAAGGCCAAAAAACTGAGATTTAAGTATCAAAGTTTCGTGAAGATTTCGTTTGACTTGGAATTGAGTTTTGATTCGTTAGATAATAAAGTTTTTTCGTAGAGTACGCACATTAAGGAAAACAGGGAAACGTCTTGGGGTGATCTTAATGGCTGCTCACCAGACGTAGTAAAATGGGCCATTTAAACGCCTATCGGATGTTTGCTTTTAGTAATCCATAACTTGAAAGTTATTTAAAAGAGATATGTATTAAGTAATTCCTATATGAAAAAATACACAAATAATTCCTTCTATCAGATGGACAAATGAAAGCCTCTTTACTTTTTCGAGTCATAAAGCGGTTAAATTATACCAACATGGCCGATAGCGTTATGGCTCGTTTTGTCAAAAAAATATTTAAAAATTAAAAATTTCAAGTATAAAAATCATGACTCAAAAATTATAATAGTTTTCTTCAATCCAGCAACAATTATCAAGACCCTTTTAAAAAAAACTAACTAGACTATTGGTATCTCTAAGGCCTAGTTCTGACTACTTTATATTTTAGTCGTATACGAAAAATTTTTGAGCTGTAAATCCAAAAATTGTTCGTACTCGACTAAAATACTACAGTAGTCCGAATTAGGCATTACGATATTATTATTTAGTGTCCAATCGTTCTAGTGACAAACTTTTAGAATCACTGACATTTGATTGTATAACTCGTGCGCATTAACTTGACACCGGGCGACTAAGCATAACCAAACAAACACAGTACAAACGAGCGTTCATTCGAGCCATAATACTTCATACTACAAAACAACAAACTAAGCCATAATACTTGAATAAATGCAATATTCTACCAACCAACGTTTTCAATTGCAAAAGATATTGCAATTGAATATCATCCAGTTAATATCTCCTGAGGATGTCTCAGTTTCGAAGAGAAACGTGCGTCGAGTGTAATTTTTTCGGATCTTTGTAGCGTCGCTGTAGGAGTTTGTCAGGTTTTCGCGGAAAACAGCAATATAAAATTCTCATTTTATGCAAACTTTATTGTGGATCATACTTTCGCAAAGTTACGCGGTATGAAATTAAAATGTGGGACAACAAGGAAAGCGCTACATCTTAACGCTACAAATTACTATCACAATCATAATTGTACTCGTATCTAAATGGAGTGCTCCCATGGTTTAATCCAATTTTCAGAATTCGATTGCAAAAAGACGCAGAAGTGTGTGACATTTTTTTTAAATATCTGTCGTGTACCTACTTTTGAAAAGTTACTAAATAACAATGATTATTCCTTGCATGGTGTCGATTCAAGCCGGAGTTATATTTGTCTGACGTGTCGTGTCGTGACGCATCAGAAAAGAATCGGTATCATACATTTTATATGTTAACGTTTACATTTATATGTAGTGACATGTCGTGAACTTTTGCAGACCGTCAAGACGAGAAAAGTCGCGTATGTTGGGCACGTGCTACGACACGAGAGATACGAGTTTCTTTCTACAGCTCATCTTGATGGGAAAGGTTGCTGGTAGAAGAGGCGGTGGTCGCAGGAAGAAGTCTTGGCTAAGAAACATCAGAGAGTGGACTGGAATCGCGAGCGCCGCACAATTATTTCGCCTCGCGAAGGATCGAGTTCAAGAAACTGATTGCCAACCTTCGCTAGTCGGAGAGGCACCCTAAGAAGAAGAAGAAGACATGTCGTGATGGCTTCTGATGTGCCGCATACAAAATGTATGATACCGATTCTGTTCTGATGCGTCAGACAAATGTAAATCCGGCTTAAGAGTAACAATATAATTAATTTTTCATTGATCGAATTTAAATTGACGAATCGATTTTTTACAGGTTGCAATAATATAATAATTATTTATTTTTATAAATCTAATTAATCCGTACTTATTCGTTTTAATTAAACATGTTACATTATTACTCATAGATATACATATTCAATTTGATTACAATCTATAGTTTAATCTAATCCATATGGAGATGTTCAAGACAGGTAATAATGCATTCAATGCACAAAGCTATACAATGATAGATAATAGAGAGGCGATCAAAATGGCATCAGAACATTTGGCGATTTGTTAACCTACCTTCATATTGATTATCACTTTCTGACATCTTTATCAGCGGTTTCTGAATAGACTCGTTATTCTTAAACGAAAATTTATCCGACAATATCAAAAGCGCTTTTATCCCGTCTCTGGAGATGATATAACGTAGTCCGCGTGTTGCCGAATGTCCTGCGCTGAGAATATCAAGGAGATATATTTTCGCGGAACAATGCTCTCTCGGTATCTCAATTTTCATTTCCCCTCGTTGGGACATCCAGTGTGATTTGTACCGCCTGATAGTATACAAAGCGAAGGCTTCGTAAAATGTCTTTTGTCTTTGTATTAGCGGAGATTTCACACCTCCGTATAGTGCTGGAGAAGGTTTCTATTTGATATTTTGTTTCTACAATGTTAGAACAATAAACTGGATTTAAAGGATTTCGTGTTACGAATGTATTTATATTCGCTACATACATAATTTTGTTATTATAATTTTACTATGTAAGTTGATGAAAGTTAAAATGGAAAATTGAGAAAACTGCATGCATATGTTCAATAAATAGCTGGAGGGTTAATTTTTGTGGTTGTTAGTTAAATTAACAATTGTACGTTGAATTGAAGATGCTTATTTAAAAAGTGATTTTCTTAAATGTCGCCAGCCAGTGCTTGGAGATGAAATGAATATAAAGCTTGCTATTTGATGTTATAAAAAGTACATTTATTTTTTTTATTAACTCTAATTTTAAAGTTTGGAGCTAGCCATTATTAAAATAACTATTTTAATGACTTTCTATAGTGATAGACCTCCCTCCTTGTAACAGAGCGGTTATGGAACTTAGAGCATCCATTCTGCTCCAATGGAGGGTGGTGGGCATACATTAATATAATACTTATTATTGCGTAGCCTATAACCACCAGAAAATAGCGACGTGCAGTTCATAAATGCAAACATGAACTGCTTACCATGATGGCTCATTACGAACATGTAGCCTTGAAGGATTTTTATTTTAAAATTTGTACTTATATTTTCTACTCTGGTTAAAACTGGTCACTTAGGGCCTTTGCACACCGCGATTTTAAAACGCGCCATCGACGTGCGTTTTGGAAACGTGCGTCGACGGCGCGTTTTTATCATATACAGAGCAGTTTGTGGCCGCATGTATTAATACCACGTGCGTTAGCATCGCGTTTGTATCGCTACAAACGGGCGTCGTTGGTGCGTTTAAAAATGTTGTGTGAATAGGCCCTTACATACACATCGTACACTACCAACAATACCATATTTGTTAATTTACGCTATGTAAGTAGTTATGATGAAACAGATGAATGTACATACCCATATACCGGTCATAATCGATCGTACCGGTCATACCGGTCATAAATATATTCACAAACCTTACCCTCAGTAATTATACTGTGCCAAATTAAAATATTTTACTGTTATTGTTACTAAATCATTGCTGGTTCGTAATCATTAATCCTCCGCAGTAATTAGGTAGTAAAAGCGATTGCAATGCTGGAATTGGAACTTCTGATTGGATGGGATATTTTAGTGTCGTCTGGCAAGCAGCCACGCTGCAGATGGCACCCCGAATGTTTTCCTGTTTTTCCCTAATGTCTCTACTTAACAAACTGAACTTTCTTATCGAATGAACCAACTACGAGTACTCGGTGCTATGCTACTTTTAGAGTGGGTAATGTTGGCAATTAACCACTCTCTTGCCTTATTTATTTCTTGTATATAGTATACACTTACAGTAGATATATTCTTTCCTTTATTTTTAATCTACTTGGCCATTTAAATATGCGTCATACTCCATTTTAAGCAGGGGCGTAGTAACCGCCGTATCAGCCGTATCTATACTAATATTCTGAACTGAAGAGCTTGTTTGTTTGGTTGAACGCGCTAATTTCAGTGCTATAGGCTATATATTGTCCCCGTACTCTTACTGAAACGGGAACCACGCGCCAGCTAGTCATTGATATGGGGCCCCGTGGACTACAGTTTTCTTGCTCGATTAAGCGTGCGTCAGTAAAAGTTGGAAATATTGTACATAGTAGACAGTAGATTAAATCACTGTCATATTTATTTTATGTTAGCATTTTTTTTGTTAGAAATCTCTACTCTTCATTTGGGCCCTTCAACTAATTTTGATACACGCTACGCTACTGATCTAAAGGCTAGATAGTAAGACTCGAAATTCAGCATCTGTAGCGGATTTACACAATGTAAGACTTGTTAGTCCTGGGGCTAACTGAATACAACTCAAACTTTATGTACTTGATATTTGTGGCGAGTTGGACAAAACTATGAACAGAACGAATCATGGTGGTAAGGCATATTCTTTCCAAGCCATTTTCCAGATTTTGATGGAAATTATTATATTTTGCATCATACCGAGGGTTTTATTAAACTAAATTTTATGTAAAATTTTAGTTGGTACAAATTATGAAACAATGCAATCCATACGCAATTGCTGCATTAATTATTGACATAAATGTTATCAACTTTTATTTATTTACTTAAATGTTATCAACTTTTGTATTGGGATCAATTCATTGTCAACGTCTACGGTTCAGCAGGGTAATTCACTAACTTTGACGTGTGTTAATTGACATATACGAAATCCTTCGTGGATATCATACGGTAGAATATTTGCCATATCTTTTATAATATGACCCATATTCCCATTCCCCTCCAACTAGTTGGGAAAGACTGTGCTAGGAGTGGGTACGACAATAGATCAACGGGGTGAGAATTGAACCACCACCACTCGGTGATGAGTCCGACCACTCTTACCGTTGAGCTATTGAGGCTTTTAAATTGTTTATAAATGACGTAACTGCGGTAAATTAGTGTTAGATACAAGTGCTCTGATGAAATCATTAAAAAATAATCATTTTGCCGTAACAGCAGAAGTTTCCACAACTTCGCCAACAATTTGCAACAGTTATTAAAACAGCGAGGCGGCAAAGCGTCGAGCATTATGAATAATGCCTTTGTTAGATTTTGCTTTAAAAACTGTAGAAGACTTTATGAAAACAATATATTTGTATGGATTATTCATACTTACATATATTATACAAAAATTACGAATGTCGAACGAAGGAACGAATAAAAGAAAGTAATGTACTTATTTGTTATATTTTTTAAATTATATAATAGTTGATTATAAATTTATTCATTGACATTTGAAAAGGGACGAAATTTCAAGAAATTGAAGTTATTTTAATTTACCCAAAATGTAAATTCGTAGTCCTTTACCCGTCTTTAAGAAAATAAAAGTAACAGGTTTATTTCTATAATTTAATTTCATCATCATCATCATCATAATATCAGCCGATGGACGTCCACTGCAGGACATAGGCCTTTTGTAGGGGCTTCCAAACATCCATTCATGAGCCACCTGCATCCAGCGAATCCTTGCGACTCGCTTGATGTCGTCAGTCCACCTGGTGGGGGGTCGACCAACACTGGTCTTACTAGTGCGGGGTCGCCATTCCAGCACTTTGGGACCCCAGCGTCCGTCGGCTCTTCGAACTATGTGCCCCACCTATTGCCACTTCAGCTAATTTAATTTATCGATAATATTTTCATACAATAATTACAAATTTTGTATCGTGTGGAATTAGTATATACGACAATTAACCGTGGTGGAAAATATATTTAGTTTCTGTCTACATAAATAATATTGATTTCGAATAAATAGGTCTCGCATTGCATATTTATTTTAATAATAAGAAAATAGTTACTATTTTTTGATTTCATTTTTAATACGTCTTTAAAAATATGTTCATAGCGGCTAATGGTGCCGATAGGTGTATCAAAAGTTTATCAAGAGATATTCAAAACAGTTCAGTGAATTCTCCAATATGAAAGTTAACGAAAACAAAAAGAAAGTTTAAATTCTTGTGAACGGCGCATAAAGTTCTTTGTTCGAAAATAAGGTTGTTTTGTATTTTGTATAAGCTATAAATACTGTTTTATATTTTGGAGGCTTGAAAATTTTGGATGATAAGCCCATTAAATAGGTCGAGAGGATACTTGAAGAGTCCCAAAATTATTAGAGTATCTATTAACCCTTAAATATAATATTACATAAGTACGTATAAAGTTTATAAATACAATTCAATACTTAGGTACCTACCTAGATGTTAAGAAGTGGAATAACCTTATATGTTTCCTGACACGTACGAGTACAATTTGAACACCCTATGGGCAATAGTGAATAGGCATCTTCTAGACAAGCGCGCTTCATCATAGAAATTGCCTCCCATTAGGCATGATTGTAGTCAAGTGCAAGCCTATGCAACATAAAAAAAAAACCCTTGTTTTTTGGTCTTTATTATAATCTCTTCATTGTCACACTCTGCCGCGTGTAGCCCGTGTGCGACGACATTTGGCTGTAAAGTTCAATAAAGAAAAAGTCTTTAGAATTTAAACTATCGTGAGTGTTATTCATATTAATTGATTATGAAACACGGCTAAAACTCACGTAATATTAGGTCGGAGTATGCCCGACTAGTTTCGAACTCATACGGGGCCCTTAGTCATGAGCTGGTTCTTGCATCGCGGCACGATCCAAACGTGTTTTAGCCGTGTTTCATAATCAATTAAAAGAAAAAGTCTTACTTAGATATGAGTAGATTTTACGAGTAATTATAAAATATTTCATCCCTTGATGCTTTTATCGTACCAATACTTCAATCAATTAATTAGCTTGGTTTTGTAAGAAAGTAATTGCAAACTAAGACAGGACATGAAATTTTTGAAAATGCTGTAGACGAAGCTGTCGTAGAAAATGCTTTAACTTAGCATTGTTGGAGATCGCGCGTACACGGTGTATCAATGAAAAGAAAATACCTAAATACCTAACACAAATAGCAAACACGGGGATTATCTCTGTATTGCAGTGAGCTCGGAACTAAAGCGTTCCTCCGGAACCACAGCTTCGCTCGGCCGAGACTGTGGGTAATACGTCTCAGAAACATTCGAATGAAAAACCTTTTCCACGTATATCTTATTGGTTTTACAAAACTACAAAGCGTTGTTGGAAATAAAATAAATGGTCCGTGCTATACGATTTTATTGCTTCTGTAACAAGAGAGAGTTAGATCTTAGATCACTGAAGGACGAAGGACTGCTTTGGGCCTTGTTTGTGAATATAAAAATCTATAGTTCGTGTCTTTGTAATTTTTATAATATCATTTTGTGATAAAATCTTCAAGCCATACATTTCGTGTTACTTCTAATAGATTTGATTTAATAAATTAATGTAGGTAGGTACAATTCAATTTGTAACCTACAAAACAATCTAGATTATATTATATATAAAATCTAGGTTTTACCTACAAAAGTAAGAGTAGGTGTAACTTCTGAGCTATTAATTAGAGCAAAATCTTTAGGCCATAAAGCTTGTGCAACTCTTAATAGAGTTGCTCTTAGAAATAAATGTAGGCACAACTTCGGAGTTATCAGTGTAGATTATTATTTATCTATATATAATGTCGTCAAGACGGAGGTCCTGGGTTCGATCCCCGGTTGGGTCGATTGAGGTTTTCTTAATTTAGGTCTGGCTGGTGGCAGGCTTCGGCCGTGGCTAGTTACCATCCTATCGGCAAAGACGTACCGCCAAGCGATTTAGAGTTCCGGTACGATGTCGTGTAGAAATCGAATTGGCTATTCCATCTTAGATTGCTTCATCATTTATCATCAGGTGAGATGGTAGTGAAGGGCTAACTTGTAAAGAATAAAATAATCGTATATTTATCGATAATTTCATTAAGACTTGATTGATAGGCTTGCGGACGGAATAAGTAATAAATGCTGATGATTAATTGTATGTGACTTACGAGATCTTCAGGGCTGGTTTCTTTTTAATAAGACATCAGTGACTGGCGCTATTTGTGAATAATGATCAAACCTTAACCTTCTTTTGTTGCTGTAAATGATGCGGAAGATATTTATATAAATACTCTCATTTAAATGGGTCGACACTCGTTGAGGTATCTATCAATTTGTGTTTTATAAATAGAATATATTACCGAAAATAGTAAATATTGTAGGGAAACATTGTAGGTAAAACAGCATATTTCATATTGGATATGAAACATCTGATTTCCGACCTCCAGGAATAAGAAGATATTTTAATCTTATTTGTTAATTAATAGTAGTTACTTATGTAACAATAGGTACACGATGATAAAAAAATATTTTGAAACATGTTTTCTGTAGAGAATTTACACCTTCAAATTGTATGAAGTTTTATTCTATACATAATTTTAGAATTTAAACTATCGTGAGTGTTATTCATATTAAATGATTATGAAACGGTATACATAATATTATTCTATTACAAAATAACTTTAAATAGTTTAAAAAACTAAAAAACATGCTTTTAGCACGCACTTAAAATATTGAATTTAAGTCACGTGACTGTTTTTTTCGTATTCCTCATAGCAAACCCTTTCATTTGATATCCATATCATGGAGGTGGATTTCAAACAGCCAGTCCGCCATCTTAGGGAGTCCGCCATTTTGGATTTGTAATGATGTTTCTTAGCTAGTCATGTATTGTCATCAGAACTCAGAGCGTGTGCAAAATTTCATCCTGATCGAAAACCGGGAAGTGGGTCATATTAAGATTTCAAGATTTTCTTATGCTGTAAGCTTATAAGAGAAGCTAATATAAAGCGTGTAAAAATAACCATTGAAATCGGTTAAATAATTTTTTTTAGAGTAGCATGGTTTTAAAAAAGTTAGCGGAGAGAAAACTGTGGATGCTGTTTTACACTATTACCATTCTGTTGCCGTAGTATTCGAGTTCCTGACTGGACGTGGTTCATTAACGCTTGTGCATCGTGCGGTGTGAAGTGTTAATAGGTTGGCTGCTGGTAACTTTGTTAATTATTCTCCAACTACCCTCATTATCTCTGATACACGTATCTTATGTCGGTCTTGGTATATAGTAGTAGAAAATTTTCGTTACTATGTAGATCTTACTCACTTAGGTTACATAAGTGAAACTAGTAAATAACATACTATTGTATGTAGTGGTAATTGTTATCCTTAGCAACAGGTTTTTGATATTTAAAAACTGAGTGTGTTGAATTGTTGATTACAAAAATCTAAATAAGTGAATAAATCTAACTAAATAAAAACCATCTCAAAAACTCACTCAAAAACCCAAGTTTTTGTGTTATATCAAGATGGCGCTTGCAACTATGACGTGACAATTGACAGCAAACGTCAAATCGACTACACTGCATTGAAAACGTTATCAATCCGCCATTATTACCCATATTAGTATTGCATTTCTTAAGAGAGAATGACTATTATTTCGAAAGAATTAGAGTAAATTCGTAGATTTGTATAATCAAAACTAGTTAAAAAAATATATTCTTTTATTTCCGCTAGGGTACAATGACTGATCCTGGGGCCCATACAATTTTGGACAATCTCCTTTAGCTAGACTTTCAGACTATTCAATTTTAAGATATCCCGCGAGAACCATATCCTACTAATATTAAAAAGGCGAAAGTTTGTATGTAAGTGTGTAAGTATATTTGTTCCTCTTTTACGCTGCGGCTACTGAAGCGCTTTGGTTAAAATTTGGAATAGAAATAGATTTTACTCTGGAACAAATATTATAAAGGCGAAAGTTTGTGTGTAAGTGTGTAAGTATGTTTGTTCTTCTTTTACGCTTAGGCTGAAATTTGGAATGGAAATAGATTTTACTCTGGATTAACACATAGGCTACTTTTCATCCCGGAAAAATCCATGGTTCCCGCGGGATTTGTGATAAGCTGAATTCCACGCGGACAAAGTCGCGGGCGTCCACTAGTACTCAATAAGGTCTTTTATCCATTCAGTGAAAGTGTCATTCAAATTATCAAATTAGTTTAGTTATTATGTTAGCCCGGTCAAACAGTCAGACAGACACAAAACTTTAAGAAAGTTTGTTTGTGTTATAGTATCGTGTAAATAAACATGAGGAAAGACTAATTTAGAAGATTAATTTTTTTTTTATATGGCAGTTTAAATTGATTACAAATCAATATTTTTATTTTCAAGTAATGAATGTTGTTGGGGACTTTAACCGAAAATCCAACCGTTTGTCGTGAAGTATTTGTATGGAGTATTGAGTCGCTCCGACGGCGAGTAGTCGCGCTTTGATTAAACCCTTTCGAGACCCGAGCGGAGACGGTTATTTTGCTTTTATTAACTTTACTACTCTCCTCGTAAAAGGATCCTATCTTTTCCAGACAAAATAGAAGGAATTTTAATGAGATAGCCAAGTTTAAGGTTAGAATAAAAACATCTTCACATTTCGTTCTGAAGATAAATAAAGGTTTAAAGTAGTTTGTTCTTTTTAGAACTGTAAAATATGATTGTGGAAGGACCAAGTACTGAAAGATTTAAGAAGATATGGTAGAAGTTCTTCTTCAACCATCTCTTTTTTAAGGTTTTCAGGTAAGTTTATGATTGTGTTAGATGTAATTTAGAGATAATTATCTTTATTTAATGACTCTACAATTTTATCTATGCATTTATTATTTCTCTGATTGCACAATTTTCATGTGTCAAAAAACCAAAATATTTATAAAGGCGGTAAAGCAGTTCTTGATACCATTATTAGTGGGCATGATTTGTATAGCTATTAGAGCTCATTTCGTATAGCATGGTGCGAGTAACAGTTCGTTTCGCTGTTGAAAGATGGCCGGATTTCGCGATAATAGTACGTATTATGGACGTCATAAGGCAACTGTCACCGTACCCGTGCTATCTGAAAAACACAGGGTAAGTTAGCTTATCGTATTATTTTTCAATAAATCTATACTAATATTATAAAGCTGAAGAGTTTGTTTGTTTGTTTGTTTGTTTGTTAGATTGAACGCGCTAATCTCAGGAACTACTGGTCCGATTTGAAAAATTCTTTCAGTGTTAGATAGCCCATTTATCGAGGAAGGCTATAGGCTATTTATTTTATCCCCGTATTTCTACGGGAACGGGAACCACGCTGGTGAAACCGCGCGGCGTCAGCTAGTAATGATATATTTGGACATGTTAAAAAATCATCGAGAAAAACAAAACACTAAAAAATGTATGTTTCTATAAAAAAATATCTCTGCAATGAGCGTTTTTGTTTAGAGAAACGAACATAGCCTTTTGTCACTTCCAGTTTGAAAAGAAACGAAGATAAGAATTATGCTGTTTCATGTTGTTTCATTGCATTCCGGACCTTTGTCAGTGACAGTTAAAGTAACTACTTTAAATAAATATATCTCACAGCAAACTTTCAGAACATTTTACCTAGTAAGGCATTTTCAATATGACTCACATATTATACCAGTATTTGCTCGCGGTTTCGCATGCATGGCATAATTTTACCATCCACCGGCATCGGAAATACTTTTATTCTGGATTCCTCCCTAATAATATTTATGCCTTTTGCTGTACCTTAAAAAACATGTATGACAAAGGTCAAACTTCTATTTCATCATCATCATTAGCCCATTCTTACACCAAGTTACCCAGCCAGTGGATATGACCTCTACCTTCGATTCTGGAGGGTGTAAGTTCGAATCCGGTCCGGGACATGCACCGCCATCTTTATAGTTACGTGCATTTTAAGAAAAATAAATATCACTCAAACGGTTAAGGAAAAACATCGCGAGGGAACCTGCATACCTGAGAATTTTTTTAATTCTCTGCGTGTGTGAAGTCTGCCGACCCGCATTGGTCCAGCGTGTTGGCCTATTTGGCCTAACCCATCCCATTCTGAGAGGAGACTCAAACTCAGCAGTGAGCCGAATATGGGTTGATAATGATGATTGCATATTACAGGACCAGTTTTCTTTAACGAATTTCATATTTAGACGCTACTCTAAATAAAACAATTAATATATTTAAAAGAAGAGGAATTCAATATTTCATAACTCAACCCAGGACCTGGACCTTATTATTTGCTAACCACTGCACCATGTGGAGCAATGCATTTAATGTACGATCGTATATTTATTTAAAAATGTTGCAATATTAAAAAACTAATCTGTCTTTTGGTTATTTAAATTTTATGATATTTTGTTATATAGATTGCTAAATAAGGAAATATAAATGAAGTACCTTATTTGTAAGAATACAAATAAATAACTTATATAAATAGAAGCGAACAATTTTTCAGTAATATAAAAATGCAAACCCTATTATTTCACAGGCCAGTGCAATCAAATTAACTGGACTGCCAGATTCATTATTTTCCAAATTGAGCTGTGTGGTATTCATTAATTATATTAATTTAACATCAGCTTCATCACAACAGCATCAGCAGTTTAATTGTTTATATATTTTTTATGCTGACTAGATTCCTATAAATACCTACGTGTGGGAGTTTGCTGGGAAAATCGTAGGAACTACATGTAGCTATCATTTTATTTATTGACTATTAGACGCCGCGGGGTTTCACCCGCGTGGTTCCCGTTCCCGTAGGAATACGGGTATAATATATAGCCTATAACCTTCTATAAATGAGCTATCTAACACTGAAAGAATATTTCAAATGGGATCAGTAGTTCCTGAGATTAGCCCAACCAAACGAACAAACAAACTCTTCAGCTTTTTAATATTAGTATAGATTTGCTGCTTTAGAGTTTTGTTGCGTAAAGTAAGAGTAGAATGCATTCTATTTAATATGAGAAATACAGACAAAATTTTGTCTAATAGCGTCGGAGTTGTCCCAGTCTCATCTCTTTTGTACCAATGCAATGAAAGAGATAGCAGTGTTCGAGGTTGCGCCGCTGTTGGTGGAATTTTGTCTATTTCTCTACATGAGATTATTTCGTTGGTCGTAGTGCCATTGGAAAATTGTACAATTGAATTGGAGGTTGAGCAAGAGTGTTTTATGTGCATTTTATGTCGAATTTTCCCCTGGACTCATCAAAAGTTATGGTAAGTTTGCCTTCGCCTTACTAAAGCATGTCATAACATTGCTATGGACCGATTGACTGACAATGGACAATTGACCATCTTCGCCCTAATAGGTTAAATTATTTATTATTACTTGACTGTCTAAATGAATATGCGAAGCCTTAATGAAACAACAAAAAGCCTTCGTTTGAGTACGTCTTTCAGTGTATTAGAATAAATGTCACTTCCGTCACCATACTGTGGCGTTTATTACGGTATTTTGCCATAAAATACGGGCTCGGCTGACGGTTGAATGTCGCAATGTCGATAGACTTTTCTTGATTTATGAAGTAATGGATTTCAGTTCAGTTTTAAATATAACTTGCTATGTATGTCTCTTGGTTTAATCCACGTTTATACCGTTCCTGTGAGAATATTTTTTATTCAAGAAATAATAATAACATTGGGATAAAAGAAGCTTTGTGCTATTCTAGACTATGCTATATGTCGGCAAGTGAGTTATTTGATCGGTTAGCAAAATCTACGTTAATTAATGTGATAATATTAGAATAAGGTTTTCATGTAATTGGTATTTAGTTACTTACAGTCTAAATAAATAAGACTGTAAAAGGTTATTCACGCGACATAGCATCGCGTCGGTAGCCGCAAAAATAGCGCGTAGCGCATACGCTTAACAGAGTGGGGCATCCTGCCTCCATTGTAGCCTGCTAGTTGAGCAGTTGAGTTGTTATCGCGTCTTTGAAATGGATAGTCGTCTTCCATTTGTTAAGCATAGTGAAATAGTGATAGAGACGTAGAAGTTAAGTAGTGAGTCAGTGAATATAGTGAGTGAGTGAGTTATCGTCCGGTGCGGTTAATATTGCATTGTTAGTGCGCAATAGAAAGGTTTTAGATATAAGTGGCAACGTAGGGGGTGGCGGCAGTCGCATCACGCGTCTTGTCTTGCTATGTACGAACATGTTTTGTTATGTATGAACAGCGTGTAGCGACACTCACAGTTGATTACCGATACGTCATAAACATGGCATCTGACTGTATCTGTAGCTTTTTCATGTTCTTTATAAATTAGATCTTGACTACAGTCCCACCTAATAGTTAGTTATGATGCAATGTAGGATGGAAGCGAACCAATGACTAGCTTGTTAGGAGTTGAATGAAAATCCACACCCCTTTCGGTTTCTAAACGACAGTGTACCAGAACGCTAAATTTTTTTTTTACGTACCAACAAGCGATTAACCACTACCGGTGGCTTAACTACTACTAATATTAGAGGTTAAAAGAAATAAGAGTGAATGTTAAGTGTAATTTTGAGCTTAAATTCTCAAGTTGGAACTAAGCGTTGAATTGCACATTTTGGTATAAATATAATACTTAAGGGGTTAAAGGATGGTATGTGGTTCTTGTGCAGGTAAGTTGAATTCCGAATAATAATCAAGACCCAGTTAGTTTATACCATTATCTTTAAAAGTATCTTGACATTCACATATATTTTCTTTTATTGTTTTTACGAGCTTTTAATTAGCTTTTCCTCTTAGAATATATGTGTAATAATAATAATTATGTGGATTAAATTAATAAATTTAAAAGCTGGAAGTAAGTTATTAGTAAGGTAAATAAGTTTAAAATAACTAAAGTATGATATATCACACTAATATTATAAAGGCGAAAGTTTGTGTGTAAGTATGTTTGTTACTCTTTTACGCTGAGCTACAGAAGCGATTTGGCTGAAATTTGGAATGGAAATACATTTACTCTGGATTAACACATAGGCTACTTTTCATCCCAGAAAAATGCATAGTTCCCACGGGATTTGTGAAAAACTGAATTCCACGCGGACTAAGTCGCGGGCGTCCGCTAGTAGGTACATATATTATTCACACTTATAAAAATATATAAGCTCTTTTTACATTTCAAATGTAATAGCATGAGAAATAGTAAATACGTATCATATTAGTGCAATGTAAATATGAAAATGTGAATGAATGAAACAGAATACGAATTTCATGTAAAATCTAATTTAAAAGCATATTAGATAGCATACATATTATCAGCTTTCTAATTCATTTACAATTTGGCCGCTTCTCTCCAAATAATATACTCGTAGGTACCTACATATAAAATTCACTTTCATTTGGTGGGTTTCTGAATAAATGAAATGAGGTCCGTGTACCGCTGCTTTTGCTCCTTTATATTCAGTATACTTTTTGCATGTCTAATAGGATTTACGGAAGGAGGTACCTATTGTGTTTTCTAAAATTTGTTCAGAGGGCACGAAAGATCAAAGCTAGTCCGTTCATAGCTTACATCTTAGGTACACATTATTATTCTTTTAATTTATGCAAAAATGTGTACATTGTGATAACTGTAATCATTTGATGACTTTTCTGGCGCAGTTGGTAGTGTTGTTCTCGACAGAGGTCTGGGTTGGATCCTTAGGATTTTATATTTTCTAAATGGTATCAGGTCTCGTCTGGCATCGGTCATTGTTAGTTATCACCCTACCGGTAAAAAAGTACTGCCAAGCGATTTAGCATTCTGGTACAATGCCCCGTAGAAATCATCACAGATACGGGTAGAATTAACTTGTACCTTTTCCAAGTCAGTACGCTTCCAACTAAGACTATTTTCACCTAACATCAGGTGAGCTTGCAGCCTAAGGCTACCTGTAATTGAGTAAAAAGATCTTCAATCAATTTTAAAAAATCTAAATCTCTTTAGATCGTGAAGTTCATGTCTGTGATAGCCAAAACTTAAATTTTTCAAGTTTGTCAGTTCATGCATGTTCCATTGGAATGACAGAGAGAGTCATAATTCCGATTTGGCGCCATTGTACATTATTTTATTCTGTTTTCAAGAGATAAATGTCGTGGCGCACATCTTGAAGACTCTCAAAAATTCGAGTGTAAAACCTATTTTTTTTTTAAATCATTTTCTACGGAATATCCTGAGAAATAATTTGACGCATAATGTAAAAGTATGGTATGTCAAATATTAGCGGACGCCGGCGACTTCGTCGAAATTCAGTTTTTCACTAATCTCGCGCGAGCCGTGAATTTTTTCGGGAAGAAAAGTAGCTTATGTGTTAATCCAGAGTAAAGTCTATTTCCATTGCAAATTTCAGTCAAATCACTTCAACAACAAACATACACACTTGCCCACAAACTTTCACCTTTTATAATTTTAGTCTATGACGGCCTCCGTGGCGCAGTGGTATGCGCGGTGGATTTACAAGACGCAGGTCCTGGGTTCGATTTCCGGCTAGCCCGATTGAGCTTTTCTTAATTTGGTCCAGCGGTCATTATGTAGCTCGGTGAATGCTTTGAAATCACAGTCACTACAACAAATGACAGCGATTTTTCGTTTTTGCAATCATGTAACATAGATCTCCCACCGAAATGACGTCATCTTGGATCGTTCTCTGTCACGGTCACTTGTAGGGATTTATTCAAGTTGTAACGCAGGTCTGGTTGGTGGGAGGCTTCGGCCGGTAATCTTCACTCAGATTGCATCATCACTTACCATTAGGTGAGATTGTAGTCCAGGGCTAACTTGTAACGAAAAAAAAAAAGTGTGATTGTTAAGCAAAAAAGTTTTTTTCCATAAGCTGCGGGTTGTTGAGTTTAATCGATATTCTATAGTGACACTGATACCGAGTTTGGACGCAGTTGTGACTAGTTCGCATACTCAGCCGAAATGGACTATCCCCTTTTAAGATATTGCACTGCGCTAAGGTACTGAAAAGCTTTCTACTAGTTTATACTTCTGCTAAGATGAAAAATACCATGAAGTATGAATGAAAAAAATATTGATGTACCCTATATTTTTGACGAACTATGTATGTGGCACAGTTTTAAATGGCGTACATAAAACCGCCAGATTGTAGTTTCGATTCAAAGTTTAAAATTTTCTAAACTGGTTCAAATTTTATCATCATCATCATCATCATATCAGCCGATGGACGTCAACTACAGGACATAGGCCTTTTGTAGAGACTTCCAAACATCTCGATCATGAGCCTGCATCCAGCGAATCCCTGCGACTCGCTTGATATCGTCAGTCCACCTGGAGGAAAACCAGCATTGTGCTTTCTAGTGCGGGGTCGCCATTCCAGCAGTAAATTCTCTGCCCGGCATTGAAAAGTTATTACCTACACCTCTTGACGTTTCCGTGGCGCAGTGGTATGCGCGGTGTATTTACGAGACGGAAGTCCTGGGTTCGATCCCCGGCTGGGCCGATTGAGGTTTTTTAATTGGTCAGGTCTGGCTGGTGGGAGGGTTTGGCCGTGGCTAGTTACCACCCTACCGACATAGACGTACCGTCAAGCGATTTACCGTACCGGTACGATGTCGTGTAGAAACCAAAAGGTGTGTGAATTTCATCCTACTCCTAACAAGTTAGCCCGCTTCCATCTTAGATTGCATCATCATTTACCATCAGGTGAGATTGTCAAGGGCTAACCTGAGAATAAAAAAAAAATCTCTGTGGCTTGGAAATCACATCAAACTACCGGTTCCGGTCTTTATCATTAACATATTATTATCGTCGTTAAGTCAAGTCAAAAGTCAAAATTCATTTATTTTTCAAAAATTTCAAAATTATTATTAGGCTTAGTTTACAAGCACTTTTGAAAGATTATTCGCATTGGAACAGCGTTGTGGGTGTAAGCTCCAATTTTCGCTCTTTCTTAGAAGAGAAGGCCTGGGCCCTACAAAGGTCAAAAAAATAAAACGCTTCTAATGACGACTGTACCAAACCAATTTAATACAACTCATACGACAAATAGCAAAGTAAGTTTTATTTTCCCAGACAATTTCCAAAGTAAACTACAGTTGATACTAACGCTGTGTGTTTATTTTATATACGGCTTTTCTCTACGGCTTGCTAAACGCTAGGAGGAAAATGTGTCCTTCTAGCCTTACCGTAGAAAACACATTTAACTGCATTGCTCCATTTAACTAATTTAAGACATAGTATCAATTTGACCGAGCAGTAGGTACTTAAGACGTTCTATTCTTTATTCATTTATTGTATTTACCCTTTTAATTACTAAATATCCTTTTAATCTATCTATACTTATAATAAAACTGTAACAGGTTAAATTCTGTACATAGGTGATATTTTGAAAATTTTAGTTAAACCCGAAACCAGAACCGAAAATAAAAAAATCATGAAAAAAGAGTTATATGCATTTTAAGAAATTACATATCACGTTTCCGAAACGGTGAAGGAAAAACATCGCGAGTAATCCGGCTTAACAAAGAATTTTCATGTATGTGAAGTCTGCCATTCCGCATTTGGCCAGTGTGGCCGCTAAGGCCTAACCCTTTTCATTCTAAGAGGAGACTCGTGTTCAACAGTGAGCCGAATATGGGTTGTCAATGATGATGATTGAATCCAATAATTTGTTGAACACTACAAAGTACCGCCCTCGTCCATCAACATGAGACGTACTCGTAGGTGTGGGGGTTATAGGTTCAATGACCTATGAACCCCACACCTAGCAGTTCTTTTCTCAAATTCAATTATTCTGATTATATAAATAAAAGTACAGTAATAATTAAATTTTAAGGCACATGAAGTATTATGAAATTGTTTATTGAACCTTTTGCCTATCGATAGGTGTATTAAGCGATGTGGAAATCAAATGGAACTGAATATACTATCCAGTAAAACGTGTTCATCCCTCAATAAAATATAGAGACAAATTAGCTGATACTCTGGCAATAAATTTAGGTTTAAATGGTTTACTTTTTATTACAGACAAATGAAATACTATACGATACCGGTAACCAGGTGGTGTTCAGGTTAGTTTAGGAGCGAGAAAATATTATGTTGATTTTAATCCTTTGTTAAATAAGGCTATCTGTTTTCCTATAATTCAAGTTCACATTGGCAAGATTCGAAAGATCCTCTTTTTAAGTCTCGATTATATTGTAATACGCTATAGTATAGACGTTTAGACTGGTTATTCATCATTTTTTTTTCATTTTCATTTTTTGTAGGGACTTCCAAACATCACGATACTGAGCCATCTGCATCCAGCGAATACCTGCGAATCGCTTGATATCCTCAGTGTTGGTCGACCCCCCACTAGGTGGACTGACGACATCAAGCGAGCCGCAGGGATTCGCTGGATAAAGGCGGCTCAGGATCGTCATGTTTGGAAGTCCCTACAAAAGGCCTATGTCCTGCAGTGGACGTCCATCGGCTGATATGATGATGATGATGAGTCGAGTTATCAAGTGAGTCATCAATCTTTTCCTTATTTTAATCTATCTATTGAGATTTATAGCTTGACGACCAGTCAATAGCGCATCGACTATAACAGGGTTAAATAAAAGCTTGTAATAACGAAATTCAAAAAGTACATTTATCAAAGGATTCGTACACTATTTGTACCCTGACTATAAATCACACCGGGTGTTCCAGCGAGTAAAAATGAAAATTGAGATACTGGGAGAAAAGGCAACCTATTATAGGAATATATTATCTCCTTGATATTCCCGGCGCGCGGGACATTCAGCAGAGACGGGATATTGCGATAATGTGGCGTCATCTCGCGGGATAAAAAAAAAGATTTTGATATTGCCGGAAAAAATTCATGTTTAGGATAACGAGTGCCAATTTGGGGTGACGGCTGCGTTAGATTGTTTTAAATAACTGACAATTTGTCACAAGCATTTCATAATTTTACGGTGAAGCGGGCACGTTGAATAGCCGCTTAGTAAAACAAACAGCTTTTACAGATCATTGGTGTTTACCAATGATCTGTAAAAGCTGTTTACAAAACTTAATTGGTTATGAAACAAGGCTAAAACTCACGTGGTACAACGTCGGAGGATGCCTGACTAGTTTTGAACCATACGGAGCCCTTAGTCATGAGCTGGTTTTAATCGTGATCATGGATGACTGTCGACAGCTTGTTGAAAACCGCTATTTCTTTCTATGTCGCAAATAACAAACTTGGAACAAGATAGTGTTAGTTCGGTTTGCTTATAAGAAGCCAGATCCAATTAAGATGACATTCATGAACGGTCGGAGAATGTAACGGAACCTTCACTCCCCCCCCCCCCCCCCTCAGCCCCTCTCCCGACGCGTACTGCGAATGTCCGCTAGCGCCGTGTCGAAGTTTCGATCGAGGCGCGTTGCAAGAACCAGCTCATGACTAAGGGCCCCGTATGGGTTAGAAACTAGTCGGGCATACTCCGACGTAGTATCAAGTAAGTTTTAGCCGTGTTTCATCATCAATCAATAAAAGTCAAAAAGTCAAAATTCATTTATTTCAATTAGGCTTAGTTTACAAGCACTTTTGAAAGGTCAAGATTATGTCATAATTTAATTTAATTTAATGGTGGTAATAATAGTCGAAAACTTAAAACTAAAGTTACGAGGGTTCCAAACGCGCAAAATATGAATAACACTCACGCTAGTTCAAATTCTAAAATTGGTAATCTTATGTTAAAAGGTGTATGTAGTTGGTCTAAACTCTAAAGTATCTAAATAACCGTGATAGCCCAGTGGATATGACCTCTGCCTCCGATTCATCCGCAATCCGCATTAAGCCGGCGTGGTGGACTATTGGGCTAACCCTTCTCATTCTGAGAGGAGACTCAGAGACAGCAGTGAGCCGAAAATGGGTTGATAATGATGACGAACTTCGTCATTCCCTGATCGGATTTTTTTAAACCTCTGTTTGTGTCATCCCTATTTATATAATGATTTATTTATTTTGCTATCATCCGCGAAAAGTCGACGAACCCATGCGACAACGTCACCCAACATCAACCGTTAACATCTCCTGAGGATGCTCCGGTTTCGGGGTGAAACGTACGTAGAGAGTATTTTGTCGGACCTGGGTGACGTTGTCGCATGGGTTCGTCGACTTTTCGCGGATGATAGCAAAATAAATAAATCATTATATAATCATGACGAACTTCCGCAAAGTAACGCCTGCTTCTATCCAATATCATCCCTATTTGTTGTTAAATTCGAAACAAACCAAATTGAATAAACTGATGATTCAAGTGCATTAAGTACGTTATGGATGCCGTGCTATCAGTGCTACATTGTGCGGGAGAATTTTCTGAGCCGCTTACATACTGAGCCGCGAGTGTTATTCGGTAATGTATGGGATTCATTTGGTTAAAAGCTTTATTTGCTTTGTTATACGAATCCATTTCGACGAAGTTTACTGGCGACCGTTAAATTATTACACTTGCTATGCTCTCATTTATTTATTACTTCTTTTTTTTTAATTTTTAACAATATAAGTATAAAATACAAAACATTATTAAAAATTCATAAAAAAAATTCACCCTCCCGCTGCGGGACATTTGAGTGCCCAAGCAACCGGTGGTCAGGGCTCCAGAGTGAGGAACCTCCTTACAATACGCGCCGTCTCAAGAATCACTGCCTTTTGTATCCGACTATTGATCCAACAGTTAAGCGAAAGCTTCTTAAGGTGTTGGTCGTAGCTTTGCGCTATAAGACCATTGACTGAAACAACTATCGGAACAATAATAGTTGACTCAACATTCCACATGGCGGTAATCTCGTGAGCAAGGTCCAAGTATTACCATGAACCATGTATATACCATGGATTTATTCCGGTATTTCTCATAACGTTTACTTATGTATAGCCTTCTTCTTGTTTAAGTGCTTCTCCGGCTAGCGAAGCATCAGCTTCGTAAACTCCTTTCTATCCCTATCTCTATATCTTATTGTTATTTACGAGTATAATCCAGGGTATAGGGTAATCTACCTCCATTACTAAATTTCCGCTAAGTTCATTCGGTTTACGTCCTGTGAGCCGTGATAGCCCAGTGGATATGATATCTGCCTCCGATTCTGGAGGGCGTGGGTATGAATCCGGTCCAGGGTATGCAACTCCAACTTTTCAGTTGTGTGCATCTTAAGAATGCCAATCCGCATTGGCGTGCACGACTATTGGCCTAATGCCTCTCATTCTGAGAGGAGACTCGAGCTCAGCAGTGAGCCGAATATAGGTTAATAACGTCCTGTAAGTACTTGGCAAACTCTCCCTCTTAGGACCCCAACGTCCATCGGCTCTTCAAACTATGTGGCCTGCCCATTGCCTCTTCAGCTTCGCGACTCGCTGAGCTATATCAGTGACTTTGGTTCTTGTGCGGATCTCCTCATTTCTGACACGATCACGCAGAGAAACCCCAAGCATAGCTCGTACCATCGCCCGCTGAGTGACTTTGAGCCTTTTTATGAGGGTTTGCGACCAGGTTTCGGATCTTTGAAAATCCTTGCCTTCCAAATCCGCCACAGTTCTAAATACATAGTTGAATACCGTAATCTTTTATCAAAATAATCTTTTGCAAATATTATTTTTAATCGCTCCCTCCTTGATAGTTTTAATAATATGATATAAAAGTACCTAATAATAATTAATAAAATACAGTAAAAAAAGGAGTTACTTTATATTTTTGTTTTCTAAGTATTTAATTAGAAGTAGAAGTAGATGGGCAGACGACAATGAAAAGACGGCTGGAAAACAGTGGAGGAAAAAAGCCACAGATAGAGAGTATTGGTCATCTCTGGAGGAGGCCTTTACCTTCAAATAGAGGGTTTCGCATTATTTGTTTTTTAAACTTTAGATATATTAAAGTTACTTACTTAATATTGTACTTACAAATATTTAAAAATTGTTATTTTTTCGTTTCTTAACAAAATTATTATTTTAATGACATGTACTATATTATCTACTTTAAGTTTACTATATATATTTTACTTATGTGCGAAATAAAAGGCTTTTTATTTCATTTTATTATTTATAAGTATTTAATATGAAATATATTTAGAAAAAAGAAGAGACGTACAAAATGCAAAGCGCTGCAGAGCTGCAAATGTGATTTCTATTGGCGGTGCGGAAATTCGCATCTAGACGGCGATTGCGGGCAGGTACGACCGAGTTAAATCAGATTTTCACTTTACCTACATTTATTCTTTCTTTTACTATAATATAAAAATAAGGAAACTTATTCCTGCAGGCCAATAACTAACTTTAACGTATATTAGTAAATATATACAACACACAGCGGACTGACGGCCAAAACTAAACAGAAAGTTTCTAGTTTTTTTTTTTAAAGAACGGTAAATATATTACGTTAGGAAACTTGCAATAAACATTTGAAGGTATATCAGAGATTGTAATAGTATAGTTAGTTTTCATATTAATTGTTATGTAATACACAGTCACTTGATTGCGTTTTTTGGGGATTGTGGCACGACGTTTTGAGGATATGAGGTTTATTTTTACATATTTACATTTAAAGTAAATAATATAATAAAAAATAATGTCAAATATTTTATTAGTTAGCTTCTTAAAAGAAACAAAACGCAGAACTCGTAAATGCAGTTACCGGCATCCGCTAGTTTACAATAAACAAGAACAGAGACTTTCATGAATCAAATATTTTTACTATCTGTGATTTTTTCACAGGAAAGTGGTGGTCAATACAGTGTTTAATAATTAATTATATTTTTTGTCCGCTAGTGTCCGCTGAATTTTAACATCGAAATTATACGTCTTAAAATAAATTAAGAATTACTGTATATATCTAATGTCTGTTGGTTACTGAGGTCAAAAACGACAATCTCCTTTTCCAACTAGCTAATTGTTAGTAATTCTTAAATCACGTGATTTCGTATTCAGTATTTATTTAATGCTAAATCAATATTCAGATTAAAGGTAATAAATGTCATCCAGTGCCTACCCTTTGTTTAGGTATATCATAGAGTAGCTAAGAGGGTTCGGCTGTGGGAAGATACTACCCGGCAAAGATGTACCGCCAAGCGATTTAGCGTACCGGTACGATGTCGTGTAAAAAACCGAAAAGGGTGTGAATTTTCATCCTATTCCCTGTTGCCGCTATAACAACTAATAATAAAAAATAGAATAAAATAAATACTTTACTTTTAAAGTCGCATAAACTGTAAAACAACAACAAAAGCCGATGGAAGGTGTGGACTCGCAGGAGGCTGGGATCTTACCAGGACCACGATCTTCAGTAATGAAGGAACGACTGTAGAGAGAGAGAGAACTATAAAAAAACATGTACGTGATGCATAATGTAATATTATATAAGTTTTCAAACTTTCCTTTTTAAGGTAATAAAAAAAGTCCTTACTTTGGTCCTACTACAGAAGTTAGACTCTAGAAACATTATAACTTAAAAGAGCCGCATTGATGAAGTTCGTCAAGTTTCAAAGTTGGCGCTAGAGTCGAGGTTTTTATAGCGAAAAGTTTTATTTGATGTAACTGGCAACGTTACGCATATTGTAACAAAGAGTTGAAGAAAGCGTTTCAAACTTTTAGTTAGCATTAAAGTTTCTATTCCATATTCCTAGAGTAGTAGAAAAGACATACTTATTTCTATGATTTTAGTCGGTTTTAGTTGACAAACATATAAAACGAACAGTTTCTTTAACTTATACCCTTCTACCCTTCCTTTTCCGATGCGGCATGTTACCGGAACCCGGAAGGGTAGGGAAGTACCTACCTAACTAAGGGTAGGGAAGTACAGACCAGACAAGTCAATCAACATAAAAAAAAACACAATTTTACAATAACATAGGACCTAGTGGCAGTTTCATACTATTACTATTGCGTTAACGTAAACGCGAATTTCTAAGGAATTGAAACAGCACCATTTAGTGGCACTACTGCACAACTGTTTCAATTCCATATAAATTCACGTTTACGTCAACGTCATAGTAACAGTATGAAAATATTGGAAACTCCCACTAGGCACACAGATCTGAAAATGTATTGTAGTACCTTTTATTCGGAGGCTAAGTGTTGCCAGTGATGCCTACGCTTAGACTATATTAGACTTGGACGCTAACTATGGGCCTAAGAAGGTTCAGAGACAGTTACGTTTGAAGAATCTCTGCGTGATTTAATTAGAAATTAGATAAGCCGATGAAATAAATATCAACGACAAAGCTCAACGAGTCGCGAAGCTGAAGTGTAGTAAAGCTATGTAGAGTCCCAAGGTGTTGTTATGGTACTCTCTATCAAGTGGATTGATGATGCCAAGTGGGTAACAGGAAGCAGCTCCTTGTCGCATGGCCTAAGTTGATCGCTGATGATGATGATGATAATGATGATGATGATGACCTACTTTTAAAAACTTTGACGTTACTAACTGCACCAGAGAAATCATCAAAAGAATATATTTAATTCACTTTTAAAAAGTGTTTTAAAAACCTTACAGGAAGAAAAAGATAAAGGAAATCTTAGCATAAAAGGCACAGCAGCTTAGAATAGCTTTGGGCAAGTGGCTACTTTACTTAAGACAAATGCTCACCGGTGAGGTCTCTAAGTGCAAGCAATAAATCCCACGGAACAGGTATTAGCTTCTAGAATCTCGTTAGCGGTTAACTTTAGTTTTGTTTATATGCTATTCGCTAAAGCTTAATTTATACTGACATCGGCAAACTAAGATCTTTTTTTTTTTTATTCTTTACAAGTTAACCCTTGACTACAATCTCACCTGATGGTAAGGTAAGACTACAATCTAAGATGGAAGCGGCCTAACTTGTTAGGAGGAGGATGAAAATCCACACTCCTTTCGGTTTCTACACGGCATCGTACCGGAACGCTAAATCGAAGTCGAAGGCCGAAGCCTCTCACCAGCCATACCTATATAAAACGATAGTATACCAAATTAATTTTTACTGATTGAGTATTTTTTAATATTAAAACTTGTAGTACCATCCATGTTCGTTATTTATCGATACTTTAACATGATTAATTATTTAGTTTAGACACTTGAACCGCAAAATCAATTTTGTTGAATTACAGATTTATTTTACAGAGTTACGTAGATTGGACCTTGAAAAGGGCATACATTTTTGTCGCAAAATTTAAACTGGAAAGACGTGAATTGTAGGATTATTACACTAAGTTGCGATAAAATCTACGAGTACTTATATTATAAATACTGCAATGAACGTATATTATAATAAAAATCAATCTACGTAATCCATTTTCTTCATTATAGCCACTTGAAGTGTAAACTTTCTTGATATAAGCCTTCCTTATTCTATTAAAGTATATTGAACACTAACGCGAGCTCGTTAACATCGCATTAGGGTATGAAATACGGCTTTCATTACCAAGAAAGGCCGTACAGTATGTTGCTGTAGATTGGGCGTTTGCTTTCATGAGACTTTCAAGACTCGAGTATGGTATTTTTAGGTGAAACGAGAGTAAGAAGGGATAATATTAGGTATAATAATTTTTGATGGACTTTCGGTAAATCTTTTTTGAATAGTATGTCATCTATCTCTCTTTTTGGGTGTACTCTTCTATAATAAGATCCCCAAGACTGTGATGAACCTGCCAATGCAGCTTTAAGCAATGTGTTAAAAAACATTTAATTAGACGAGGTTACTACAACATTGATGATTTCCTTAATGATAAAGATGCTTGGAGGCCGTTGGATCAGCTTTCACCTTCACACAGGAAGTAAAACTATAAGAAAATGTAATGTTGTCATCAATTGTAAATTACAATGTTATATGATTTTTTAAAAAGAGCAACTGTTGAGTTTCTTGCCGGTTTCTTCTCAGCAGAACCTGCCTTCCGAACCGGTGGTAGAATCTTTACAAATGGTCAACTGACGTGTCAAAAGTGCTTGTAAACTACTTGAAATAAATGATTTTTGATTTGATTTGATCGTTGAAATAATAGTATTTTATTTCTGTGTTTTTTTGTTACGTTTGCCTGATCAGCAGGTTTTTGACTAGGATAGTCAAAAATCTGACAAAGAAAATTACTTCTACACGTTTCTATTGAATCCTCAGGGTGTGCAGTGCATTTTTGCATTTAAAAAGTGCACTCTACTATCGAGCAGGTGGTTTGCATATAAATCCGTCTGATAAATTCAAATCAAAAAAACCTTGCGAGTAGAACTCGCGTCACGTTTCGTTAACTCTCGGAACTCTCGGAACTTGGAATATTGTTTATAAAAAAAATAGAGAATTAACTTTATCAAAATACAAATTATATCCAAATCGTACCCGTTTAGGAAATTACAAAATGTCTATATTATCTATTGCTATATGGATTTGCAGTCTATGTTTTTATGGTTTCATTAAAATTTATTAAATGGTTCCCAAATTTTCATTTCACGTTTCCACTCTTAAATTTTTTATAAAACGAAGTTTTCCGTTGGCCTTGTCTTAAAGTTCAGTGAAAATGCTGTGAAATTAATTCTAAAAATTAAAAATCCCCGAGGCTAGTAAATTCTAATGAAGTATTTTATTTGACCACATTTGCAGAAAAACTTGTCACAAAGCCTTCATTCATAAATAAGTTTAGACTTAATTTTATAAACGTATATCACAATGTTTGTAGGAAAATATTGTATTCCTGAGTTAAGGATAATGAGTTCGTAATGATAATAACTTGCTATGATAAGACAAATGCCGATTTGAATTCAAGCTCATATAGAATTTAATCAACGGTGTATAGTAAAATCGACTTAATACAAATGTTTAACTCTTTGCTTGTATCGGCAGGTCCAAAACTGTTGATTATGTTTTAAAATAATGCGCGAGATAGTTCGACTTTAGCTATGTGTATGGCAGTATTCGGTATGACTTCTAAGGATCACATTCATCGGAAAGTCTTAGAAGGTGTTTTAGAGTAGATAAATGAATGTTATATTACTAGTCAGGGGTATAAATCGTAAAGACATCGAAACATAAACTAAATATAGTAAGAATATTATTAAAGAATAAAAGTTAAGTGTAAAAACTCGATTTGTCGCCTAAAGCTTTCTTGTCGTCGGTTGGTCGAGTAACTATCGAAGCGAATCTTGACTGGGACTGCTAGTTGCTAGTTAAAATATATTTGGACAATAAGCACATCGATATCCAGCCCCAAAGTAAGCGTAGCATGTGTTATGGATAGGTACTACGATCAGTGACGTAGCTAGTTTACCAAGGGCCTCGGTGCAAATGAACTGCCATCTAAACTGGTTAGGTTTTATCAAATAAAAATATTCATCAGCTTTTTATAAAGCAAGTTTTTTGGTAAGGATTCGAAGGCCCCCTGAGTTTGAGGGTTTCGGGCCATTGCAGCGCCTAGCCCCTGGGTAGCTACGCCATTGATGATGAATATAATATGTAAATACTCATAATAATCAATAAATCCACCACTTATCATCAGGTGAGATTGTAGTCAAGGGCTAACTTGTAAAGAATAAAAAAAAAAAAAAAAACCACGACTCTGGAAATACCCACATACTCAAATATTCTCCAGTAGTGGTAATAAAACCCACGGCCGAAGATGCAATTAGTGTCGGTGGTCGTCGTATATATTATGACCATAAGTATCTAACGGACCCATACAACCTTTACTTTGACTTATTAAACTTCACTCAATTGGCTTGTAAAGTTACGCAAACAACCAATAAGCTATCGGCGACCAACAGAATCTTTAGCCGCTCATAATAAATTTAGCAGACGCTCGCGACTTCGCCCGCCCTTCGTCGTCATCAACCCATATTCGGCTCACAGCTGAGCTTGAGTCTCCTCTCAGAATGAGAGGGGTTAGGCTTATAGTCCACCACGCTGGCCCAATGCGGATTAGCAGACTTCACACACGCAGAGAATTAAGATAATTCTCTGGTATGCAGGTTTCCTCAGGATGTTTTCTTCACCGATTGAGACACGTGATATTTAATTTCTTAAAATGCACACAACTGAAAAGTTGGAGGTGCATGCCCCGGACCGGATTCACACCCTCCGGAATCGGAGGCAGAGGTCATATCACGGCTATCACGCCCGCCCTTAGACCTTCTTAATCCAGCCCTATCGCAAAATCCTTTCTTAGCGGATACCTACTAACTATAGAGTACGTCCCTGCCAAATTCCTTTGTACGTCAAGTGGTTTTCGAAATTTTGTGATGAATGACCTAACCATTTATATATTAAGAAGATAATGCGTGGTGTGACCTATACAGTAGATAGCTTTTACCTGCCCAAATATAATACCCCTCGGTGGGACTTACAACATATCCCGATTAATGAACGTTCGCTGTCAGCAAACGTCGAACGTACTTCAGAAGTTGTATGTGGACGTATCGGCGCAGTGGGCCACTGCAACGGACGGTCGCATTAGCAGTGCTTTGTGTGGAAATGACTCGATTCATTTCACCCGTTCCGCAAATTAGCCGTTTCAGACTAAAGCGAGTTCAGCCGCTACGACCGCACGGATTTTGGTCTGAAACCCGATTACTTTATCGATGCAGTAGCTTTAGTTATATGGGTAAGCAGCTTTCATTATTCTTCATACATATTATATTTAAAAAAGGAGTTTATGTGTAGGTACTTTGACGGCCTCCATGGCGCAGTGGTATGCGCAGTGGATTTACAGGACGCAGGTCCTGGGTTCGATCCCTGGCTGGGCTGATTGAGGTTTTCATAATTGGTCGAGATCTGGCTGGTGAGAGGCTTCGGCCGTGGCCAGCTTACCGACAAAGACGTAACGTCAAGCGATTTAGCGTTCCGGTACGATGTCGTGTAGAAACAATTTTACAATTTTTATCCTCCTCCTAACAAGCGGGCTAACGCTTCCATATTAAATTGCATCATCACTTACCATCAGATGAGATTGTAATACCAGCCATGGTTATAACACATATATTTTTCAGTTGTGGGAATGCAACCCACGGTATATATATTTATATATAAATATATTTTTTTATTTTCAAGTTTCTTTTGAATTAACAATCTCACCAGATGGTAAGTGATGATGCAATCTAAGATGAAAGCGAGCCAACTTGTTAGGAGGAGGATGAAAATCCATACCCCCTTCGGTTTCTACACGGCATCGTACCAGAACGCTTAATCGCTTGACCGTACGTCTATGTCGGTAGGGTGCTAACTAGCTACGGCCGAAAGCCTCCCAGCAGCCAGACCTGAACCAATTAAGAAAACCTCAATCGGCCCAGCCGGGGATCGAACCCAGGACCTCCGTATTAAGTAAAATAATTATCCAAATCCCCCTACAAAACCAAAAACTTTACCTCTTTGTAATATTAGTAAAAATAGTTATATAATGAGTGTCCTGACCACCATTAAAATAACCGTATTACTCGTAACTGAAGCAATTAATCCAGACGTCGTAGTGGCGACTGCTAATTGGTCAATATTTATTCTTGTAATTCTATCCGGGACATCATGGCCCTTGATGAAACACACTGTTTATTTTAGTAAATATGGTTACGGGCAAATAAACTTGTGTGGTTGTTTGTGGTGCTAATAAGTGTCTTCCTATTAAACTTGGAAATCTATTCTCTATGATACAGAATACACTTATTAAAATTATAAACCCAGTAGCGGACGCCCGCGACTTCGTCCACGTGGATTTCAGTTTTTACAAATCCTGCGGGGACTTTTGCGGATATTTTTAAAACTTTTAAAGGGGAACAATTCTATTACACATGATTTTTGCGAAACTTTAACCGTTGACGCAGCGCACGCAGCGTAAGCTCTCAATAGGAAAAATACCCCGATTTTGAAACATACTTCATAGGTGCTCCGCTCCCATTGGACTTAGCTTAATAATATATATACTATAAATTATGTAACTAATAAGTTATGTAACACTGAAAGAATGTTTCAAATCGGGTCAGTAGTTCCTGAGATTAGCGCGTTCCGGCAAATAAACAAACAAACTCTTCAGCTTTATAATATTAGATTTTACAACTATGTCTGCGATCTCATCTAATGATAAGTGACAATTCAGTAATTCTTACCCTTCTTCTTTATGGAAATGTTAATATTTCATACCGGAAAACTAATAATATGCTCCCGACCGACTTTTTGGTCACGACGGCTAATCTTATGGTAAGACTTTTGGTCACAACGGGTAATCTCATTGTGAGATTAACCATGTGCGCAGGAGATATTTTAGTGCACAAGTGTGTGCGCAAGCACAGGTGCACGCTCTCTTCCCTCACCCTCGAAATCCGATACGACCGATGAGAGATCAGGCGCAGGACCGACGGCTTTACGTGCTCTCCGAGGCACGGGGGTGTACTAACACCGCCAACTTCCCAACTCCAGGGTGCTATTATGATTATTCTTGTAGGAAAAATCTCAATAACCTATTCTTTTTTTGTTGGCTCGACCCGGGATTTGAACCCTGGACCTCATTGTCCGTAGCTGAATCAGCTAACCACGGGACCAATGAGGCAGCAATAACTAAATTGGTTGTTAATCCTTGTCGACAGCGTGGTAGTTAGCCCCAGCCGAAGATGAAAGTAGCTGGAAATCGAATCCAGAACCTCTAGATTATAAAGCTAAGCCTTCCTTACTACGGTAGAGTGGTCATCAAACGATTTCCATTTCGCTTTCTTTTAACTTTGAAATAGATCTTAATTTGTTGTGTTGAAAAATATAGCCTACCTTCTTTGATGGTAAAATTTGAATTTGAGTTACCTAATTAACTAATTAAACTGGATCCGTATTTTGTTTAATACCCAAATAACATGTTATTACGGTTAATTAAAGGCTATAATCATTATCTATTTTAAATACGAGTAGAAACATTATATTATATCCCTAATTAGATTTACCCTATAATACTTGTAATTACCTACTCGTAAATATTTTGTAAGCTTGATTATGAGATTAGTAGTTAATATTATTAGTAACTATTTCATTTATTAATTACTCAATATTTAATTTGACTGATAATTGTTTTCTATTCGCCATGGATTTAAATATGATTTAAAACTAATTAACGCAATTAGCAAAAATGTATTTAATGTTGAGTAACAGTCAATGAATTTCAAAGACTAAAACAGTCACATTGCAGTCTATTTAAATGAAATGCACAGAGCATAGTACAGTTGAATAGAAAATATGAGCGAATCGGAAAATACGACAAATCGGGAAATGGACAGAGTTATGTATACGTGCGGCCGATGCGCGATGTTTTACTACGACTACAAACAGTTGGTAGCGCATTTGTATTGGCGTCACGGGACCGAGAGCTTGTACTGCAACGAATGTGGCCTGCGGCGGTGGCGGTACGCCGAACATATGTGCAACGTTTTGCCGACAGACGGAACTATCGAGGACGCCGAAGTCAGTTACTGCATTTGCGGCGAGGACGAGAAAGACGCGCCGATGATTGCGTGCGATTCACCGGAGTGCGAGTTGCAGTGGTATCACTTTAAATGTGTGGGTGTTGTGGCACCGCCGCTGGGGGATTGGTTTTGCCCGAATTGTATCAAATTATGGTCCTGCTCTGGTGATTTTATTTCTTAACCTTTAACTCTTCTAATTTCTATAGGTCTATAGAATTTTGTACTTTTTTGTAGATCTATAAAAGAGGAATTTGTCAGTAATCATTATACTCTTATCGCAATTTTTTTTTACAAGTTAGCCCTTGAGTACACATCTTACCTGATGGAAAGTGATGATGCAGTCTAATATGGAAGCGGGCTAACTTGTTAGGAGGAAGATGAAAATCCACACTCCATTCGGTTTCGACACGACATCGTACCAAAACGCTAAAAAGCCTTCCACTAGCCAGACCTGGACCAATTAAGAAAATTTTAATCTGCCTAGCTGCGGATCGAACCCAGGACCTCCGTTTTGTAAATCCACCGCGCATACCACTGCGCCACGGAGGCCGTGAAATGTTTTCAATGAAAGGTTGCGGCGGCCTGACTTTTTGCGATCTACATTCTAAAATAAGTTTCGTAGTTTGTGTGTATTTATGTCTTAATTAATAATAAGAGTTTTCAAAATTATTAGAATAAACGTAAACATTTCTATAAATATTTATTAATTTACCTTGTTTCGTTTATCTGACGTTTCCTGCAGAGATCATCCCAAATGTCCTACACGTGTAATGTATACCTCAATCGATTTCGCTGCGGCACTGTACCGGAATGCTACATCATTCTGCCGGAAAAGTCGTATCTCCATTTGTTATTATGATATTATAATAATAAATAATACCGATTTAATGTTCCGGTTCAATGTTTCTGAAGCCCGGTTTTTTTATTCTTTACAAGTTATCCCTTGACTACAGTCTCACCTGATGGTACGTGATGATGCAATCTAAGATGGAAGCGGGCTAAATTGTTAGGAGAAGGATGAATATCCACACCCCTTTCGGTTTCTACACGACATCGTACCGGAACGCTGAATCGCTTGGCGGTACGTCTTTGCCGGTAGGGTGGTAACTAGCCACGGCCGAAGCCGGCCAGGTCTGGCTTCCTACCAGCCAGACCTGGACCAATTAAGAAAACCTTAATCGGCTAAACCGGGGATCGCAGGACCTCTGTCTTGTAAATCCACCGTTCATACCCCTGCGCCACGGTGGCCGACAAAACACTCACAATAAATAAAGCCACGTACTGTGGGCTTATTTAATAAATTAAAAACTTACCCTTGAATGCTTATATCTACACATACCTACTCGTATATTATAAAGTAGTTAGTAGGTAGAGTTGTGAGGTTGTAGGTATCATTAAGTCTACAAAACCGATTTCGAAAATTCTTTTATGAATAGAAATCCACGTTAATTGTGAGTGTCATAGAATATATTATTTCAACCCTGTATTCTCACGGGAACAGTAACTACGCGGGTAAATCCGCGCGGCGTTTGGTCAGATAGTAATTTATATACGAATACACTCGTAAAGTATTTCCACATGGTCCCTTAAGCTCAAGACAAATTCAGTCTGTGGATAACCCTTCGTGATTTTATAAAAGCTGAAACATTTTGATCGAATCTGAAAAAATTAGTCAGACCTCTTTATAGCAGTTGAGTCGTTATTGAGTAACCAACATACTTATTATAATAGTCGTATTTTTTTCTGAAAGAATAATAGTTTTCGTTCCGCAAGAAGTTTCTACAAAGACAAATGAAAAAACACGTGCTAAAGTGATCAAGAATTTTTTTTATGTAGGTATCTAAATATTATATGTCTATAATTTTTTAAAAACTATTGAGCTTTGTTTAATATTATATTAAGTTTAGGTACCTATAGAGATATTTTGCTCGGTTATGTTTCGGTTGTTTCGAGATAAACTCGTGATATATTACGCTGGCACATTTTGCAACCCTGACTCGGCAAAAACTTTGCGAGCTCGGCTGGCGGTGAATTGTTAAGGTCTACGAAAGGTTTTGTTACGAATTAACCGTGTTGTAAAGGCAGGCTTTTAACTTTTATTTCACGTGTTGAAAATAGTCTTCATTGAATGTTAATCCATGACAATGAAAATAGAAGACACAAATAAAATGTACAGTAATCTATACAGGGTGCTAGGGAGTATATTCCATAACTTTAAGATGTTGACGAGGCCACGTATAAGGGTATCTAATATTTTTTTAACTAAAAAATAAAATTTTTTATGTTTTCATACTAAGAAATTCAAATAATACCGACTATCCATCTAACACACGCCTTTATCTATCCTTGCATTTTAAAAGACGTCAAACTTGGCTACGTCGGAATTATAATGATGCGTATAAGGACCAGCCGCCGCCGCTGAATGCTGGTGGCTCGAGATCGTTGTGTTTGGTGGTCCATGGAAGAGGCCTATGTCCAGCAGTGGACGTCTATCGGCTGATAAGGTAAGGTAATGTAAGGTATGTGTGAGGACACATTTTAAGATCAATTTACAAAGGAAATTATTATTATTATTTACCCCGAAAATATTAATTTTATACACATTACAACATATACAATTTGGTACAGGGCTAGTGGCCTGTATGACGTTCATAATACGTACTATTATTGTGAATAGCGACAATCTTTCAAGACTGAAACGAACTGTCACCCGCACTATCCTACATGAAACGAACTGTAGGTGGCATGTAGGAATGTCGCGGGTCCTCGGCTCGAAGGGCCTACAACTCGTGAGACTGTGAGCTCTAAGAAATCTATCATTAAATAACAAAATAATTAAAAAACTAAAAAACATGCTTGATACCCATATCATGGGTGTGAATTTCAAATAACCTGTCCCTTTGACGTTCGCCATGTAGGATTTAAGCCACGTGACTATTTTTTCGTATTCCTCTACGGGTATGGAGTCTGCCAATCCGCATTGAGCCAGCATATGGGAATATTAGCCTAACCTTCCATAATTCTGAGCCGAAGAGTGAGCCGAAAATGGTCAAATATTATTAATAAATTATGTAATTTGGATAAGCATTACAACATACAAACAAAATTGCATTACTTATTATTTATTTTATTAAGGTTAATCTATGGGTTAAAATTATGATATTCTTGTATTTAATTACGACATTGTCCAAAATTTATGAAAATATGAATTTTAATAATTAGAATAAATATTTCCTAAAACAAATTTAAATTGCATTTTCCGTTAATAATTTATTACCAGATTTGAATATAAATCATACCAAGCCAAGCCAAATTACAGCAGATCTGTTAAAATTTATTTTGGCTACATTTTAATGTGTTAAACAAATCATGATTTATATGATAAAGCCTAATTAGATAATTTATGTTGGTGTATTATTGTTCGCTCGTCGAGAAGGGTAAGTATTGGCTTATGGACTTACAGCTACACAGGAACTGCCTGCGCGGTAGATTTAATGACGGAGGTCCTGGGTTCGATCCCCGGCTGGACCGATTGAGGTTTTCTTAATTGGTCCAGGTCTAGCTGGTGGGAGGCTTTGGCCGTGGCTAGTTACCACCGACAAAGACGTACCGCCAAGCGATTTATTGTTCCGGTACGATGTCGTGTAGAAACCGAAAGGAGTGTGGATTTTCATCCTCCTCCTAAACAAGTCAGCCCGCTTCCATCTTAGATTAAATCATCACTTACCATCAGGTGAGATTGTAGTCAAGGGCTAACTTGTAAAAAATAAAACAAAAATAATGTAAATTTAGAATGCAAACAGAAGCTATCTTTTTCCTAAATTTTGTCAAAATTGGATGAACAGTTAAGATAGAATTAGAAAACAAAACTAAAATAATATTCTCATTTCTAATAGTAGTAAGAATAACTAGGACAATAAAGATCAGGTTACTGAGCAAACATAAATTTAAGTTGACTAACTACTAAATAAAAAGAATTTTAAATAAAAACTCCAGTTATTTTTTTCATTATCAGCCTGTGGACAGGAAAGAACTAATCATCGATTTTGAAATCATTTCTCAAATCATGGATGGATTATCCAATTCAAATTGTTATCTGTTTGTAAGTCTGTACACAGTTACACTAATTTTTCTTAATGATAAATTCATGATTTTATTAATGATACATGATTTTTTAATGGCTTTCCACAATCTAGGACCTCACCTTGTTCCCACTCAAATACAAGATGCTTTAGTACTGTTACTCTTATTTATTTATTTGTCCTTTTTTTATTTTTAACAGTGTTGATAACACAAATAATAATACACTATAAAAAAATAATATAAAAAAATCAACCCTCCCGCTGCGGGACATCTGAGTGTCCAAGCAACCGGCGGTCAGGGCTCCAGAGTAAGGAACCTCCTCACAATACGCATCGTCTCAAGAATTACTGCCTTCTGTATCCGACACTTGATCCAATAGTTAAGCGAAAGCTTCTTAAGGCGTTGGTCAAAGCTTTTCGCTATAAGACCAGACTGAAACAACTATCGGCACAGTTATATTTGATTCAACATTCCATATGGCGGTAATCTCGTGAGCAAGGTCCAAGTATTTTATTACTGTTAGTTAATTATTAAGTAAAACTTGGTACGAAACCGTCAGTAAAATTTATTAAAAAAAAAATAAAGCTTTATTTCCCAGCTGAAAAAACTGTTCATATTATTTTACACTACACTAGGTTTGCACCGACGTCCGACATAGTTCCATGTGGATGAACTAAGATGAACTTTTAAACTTTTAATAGGGCAAACTGTTTCACACCCATTTTAATCCAGTGATTAAACTGAGCGCGAAACAGTTGGTTCTATCATTCTAACTTCGACTTACGGGCATACAAAATGGTTTAACATTACTTTAGTTGCAATAAAATGTGTTACTTGTTTATATAACAAACAGTTGTATGTTAGTTATTTTTAAACTTTTACTAAAAAAACTTCGCTTTATGTTAGATTTTTTAACTTTGTTTTATGTTAAATTTTCTAGTATATCTAGTATCAGAAAATTTAACTATTTTTTATTTAGCTTGGATTATAAAAATGGACAATAAATTACATTGAATATACAGACAAAGCTTCTTATTCTTTTTTTAGTTAGTCTTTAAGTCAAATTCGGTGGTAAATACATACTTTAAAATCCCTTTAATAGTTTAATACAAAATCAGTTATGTCTTAATAGTACGAGATCCGGCTTATGAAATATATACCCACATCTGTTATTTCATTGGGATGAGAAATAAATTATAGAAAATATTGACATTTACACATTGCACATAGGTTGTCTAGTTAAATTGCGGACAAACAAGCCAACTTATTATTAAATGATTATTATTTTTTTAATTTACTTAATCTCCTTGCTTTATTGTTTATTAAAAAAATCATACACTAGTTAATAGAATATACCCAAAATAATTAAAAAAAAGGTTGCCTCACTTCACACTGCAACTGTGGGGTTGCCAGATATAAACAGCTGAGTATTTATTTATTTATTTTATTTTATATTTTATTTATTTAACCTCATCAGTTATTTAGTCGTCTAATATGTCAAATGAAAGCTTATTTTATGCTCAATTTAACTGGATTAGGTTGCCTTTGATCAAGTTCATGGTTTCCTAGATTTTGAATGAAAAATGTGTTTGGCCGCAATTTAACTAGACAACCTATTTTAAATGTGTCACTGTGAACATTATCTATCGTTTATTTCATAGCACTAATGAATAACAGATGAGTTATGTATTTCTAATGCCGGATCTTAGACCATAACATTTATGATCTGTCAATCCTAATCATTCATTGTTTGACTTAAATAAGCACTATTTTTTCTCAAGGATTTGCGATATCTATCTAAATATAAGTTAATTGTAAAAGATGTTGGACAATTACCGATAGTGGGGCAGCCTAGAAAGCCCAAAAAGACTTTAAAGAAATTTTTTATTACTTAGGCTTAAAGAAATCATCAGGAAACATAAGCGATTATTTAAGAGATTGGTTTATTAAAAATAAGTAAAAAATTAACCGCGCTCGTGGCTCGATAACAGAAATATATGAATTTTATTTTGTAACTTTAGAACCCTTCCATTCCTTTACGTTACGCTCGAAACGTAAGACTTTCGAAATGCCCACCTTTTAGCTATCAACTCATTGACGTGCTGGTTGAGTATTTCTGAAGTTAGATTTTTTTTTTTGGTTGCCCTAAACGTACCCAACAATATTATTGGCTCATACTTGGCGGAGGTAATCAATAACGTGCAAGGTATACTCACTAATGTTTATCTGCCGCGCTCGAGTAACTGCATAAATCCCCTCTTCAGCTCCCCTATAAAGAAGAACATGAAAAAAATACATTATAAGGTTCAGTTAAAATTTTGTGATCACACATCACCAACTGTCAAACCTGAATGATGACACACAAACATTTTTTCGAGGATTTGCGGTATCTATCTAACTTAATATACGTCCACTGTAGAAAGCGTTGGACAAATACAAAAGAAGAATTTAAAAACATTTATTATTAAAAATAGAATTGCACGTATCCCATTTATAAGGTTCGGATTGCTTTATGTTTAACAGTAATTGTGTTATCAAAAATAACTTCATTACAGTTTTGCAGTGCTGGCAAATTGCCGACAAACTGCCGTGGAACGTTGTCGCTTATAAAATTGTTTGTGACAATAAATTAAAAATTTGATAGAAATTACTATGGCTGCGATGTTTTTTTTAATTGCATTAATTCTGTCTAAAAATATGAAAGTACAGTTGTGCAAGTTAAAAACGAAAACGTGCAAAACCCGCTTTAGTCTATTTTGAACCAAAATAAACTCAGTCAGGTATTTTTTGTTATGTATCCAACCATAATTATAATTTATTTTTAAACAAGCGGACGCCCGCAACTTCGTCTGCGTGGAATTTAGTTTTTCACAAATCCCTCAGGAACCATGGATTTTTCCCGGATAAAAAGTAGCCTATTTGTTAATCCATGCTATAACATATCTCAATACCAAATTTCAGCTAATTCGGTTAAGTAGTCGAGGCGTGAAAGAGTAACAAACATTCGTATCAATAAAATCATCAGTTTTCGCAAATCTCGGCAAACCATGGATTTTTTCGGGATAAAAAGTAGCCTATGTGTTAATGCAGAGTAAAATCCATTTCCATTCCAAATTTTAGCCAAATCGCTTCAGTAGTAGCGGCGTTAAAGAGTAACAAACATCCAAACATACATCCAAACATCCATACAAACTTTCGCGTTTATAATATTATATATAGTAGGATAGGATATTGTTTAAGGTCATTATTTACTAAAGTCGTTTTCAGATAGTATGGGTACGGTGACAGTTGCCTTATGACGTTCATAATACGTACTATTATCGTGAATCGCGACAATCTTTTAAGAGTGAAACAAACTGTCACCACCATGCTATCTGAAAAACGCTTTAATAGCTGAATATTTATTGAGAGAGACAAACTTGTGTCAGTTTTTAATATAAAAACATAATATAATATCTTTTGAAGAAATTTCATACTTATTACTGCTATAAAATAATTTCATAAGATAATTTAATATGACGGCCGCGTGGCGCAGTGGGTAGTGACCCTGCTTTCTGCATCCACGGCCGTGGGTTCGATTCCCACAACTGGAAAATATTTGTGTGATGAGCATGGGTTCTTTCCAGTGGCTGTGTGTATTTATACATTATATGAGTATTTATATGTAGTATATAAAATATAAATGTGTATGAATATTATAATATCAACTATCTTAGTACCCATAACACAAGCTACTCTGTATGCTTACTTTGGGGCTAGATTGTGAATGTGCATTGTTTAAGTATTTGTTATTTATAAAAAAAAAAAATATTTCCTTTTACTTTGCTGTAGAATTTTCAAACAGCATATTTTATGGACATATTACGCAGAAATCTTTTTCCTGCACAGACTGTTATTTCCAGATTTGCGCGCATACACCGGGTCTCACGCGAACTTTGCGATTCGCAAACGAAAACTCCTTCATGCGGGACCAAAAAAAGGCGGTAAAAAATCAGGGAGAGCGGCGTGAAACGGCGAAAAATATGCGAAACGGTTCCACATTCACAGTGTGCGAATTTGCAGCGGGCGCATAGCTTTGAGCACGGCCATGTAAGTTACACATTACAAAGTGGATTGTAATAATATGATAATTCGGTCATGATTTTTAAAGATAGAAACATTTTGTACGTACGAGTAATAATCAACTTTTTTTTGAATACATTTCTTTTTTCAGTAAATGTTTTGACTTTGTTGACATTGTATGTCTCTAAACAATTATATAGAGACTTACAATCTTCTGTATGGAAGGCGTCCTTTGATCAGCAGCGGAAGCATAGGACGCACCGCATCAAACGGATTTTTAATTTTACGGTAGATAAAATCCGTTTAATGAGATCCGTACGATGCGTATCAGTCGACGCACTTGTATGACTTTCTATATAAATAATACCAAAAATCCGTTTGATGCGATTGTCCAGATACGTGCGATGCGCATCAGTGGACGCATGCCATTAATCGACAATATAATTTCTTAAAAAGTCAAAAAAATCTTCAGAAACAAACCGTTACAGATATTTCTCTGTAAGTAGATCTATTTTTACAAATTGTACAAGAATAAGTGGCGTGCATGAGGTTTTTTAATTAGGGTATGCACTATTAATAAAAACGTGGAAAATGCCTTTCCAACTATGTATTCTGTGATCCTATATTATATTCATATGAGTCCTTAGGATAGACAGTGCATTTTTGCATCTAGGAAGAGCAAAAACTGGTGACGATATTCTAGTTTTGAGATATATCTACTCGTCAACGTGTTAACATGGATGGGGTAAGGTTTGTTGAAGCCATTTTGGTTTTTACTCAAATAAAAAAGTAAATTAATGTTAAAAATTATGTTTTAATTTACACCAAATTTTTTCATAAAAATCGCGAGTTAAGAACAATCCAATTATTAAAAAAGAAAATATTTCCAACGGTAAAGTTAATCGCGTAAATAAATAACGTCTTTTATACAAGATGGCAGAAATATATCTAAATTACATTTGCGATACGAATTGGGTAAGTCTTCTCAATCGCATCAAGTCAAGTTTATCCACTTTACATTGAAGGAAATTCAATTTATGTGCCTACACAGAAAATTTAAATTTGTTACGTATATTTCAATAAATAAATTTTTCGGAGGTAGATGAATCTACTTACCTTATAATATATACCTTACCTTTATAAAATATATTAGTAGTTAAATAAAGAATGAAAAACCTTGTATTTATAAACATGGATTAGAATTAAAACCTCATTTTTTTTCAAATTAAAGTGAACTTTATACGGTAATGATTCGTTCGTTATCAACTCATACTCACTGCTAATGTCGAGTCTCCTCTCAGAATGAGATGGGTTAGGCAAAAACACGTGATATTTTCACGTGTCTCAAAAGGTGAAGGAAAATATCGTGAGGAAATCATACTATACAAGCATACTAGAGAATTTTCTCAATTCTCTGCGTGTGTAAAGTCTGCCAATCCGTATTGGGCGCACCTTTCACCTCTCGTTCTGAGAGAAGACTCGTGCTCAGGAGTAAGCTAAATATAGATTGATAATAATGAATACATTTGTGTGCAGAAGATTGCGTAGATGATTCTTTGTCATGAAATCTCTAGGTGTGAGTGATACCTTAGAGGCCACTTAAAATTGGCACTAAAGTTTAATCGAAAGAAACAAAAAAACAACATAACATATTTAATAAACTATCGCTGGCCATCGTATTTGTTGGCAAATAATACTTATGCAACAAAAAGAATGTTTGTACACAATATACCTACAAATCAAAATTGCAGTTGCATTGGTATTGGCTGAAGTACTGAGGCGAACTTATATAAAGAGTTAAAAAGATTGAATAGCGGTTGTGGGACGTATAGCCGTCTACGTCCTTTGAAAGAAACTCCGATATCAGATAAGAACGTGACTTGAGTGAGAGTTCTTTGATGTACTTATTATGTAGAGTAAGTTGCGTCGATTCTCTGATATTTATACGTGACTTCGTAGGTACGTCAATGCAATTTTACAGTTTAAATAATGTTTATATAAATTATATTTAACTATGGTTTTGTCTTCATACGAGGACGAGTACGAGTCGCAAAGCTGTAGTGGCAATGGGCGGGGCACATAGTTCGAAGAGCCGATAGACGATGGTGTCCCAAGGTGCTGGAATGGCACCCTGCAATGTTGGTGGACTCCCCACCAGTTGGACTGACGACATCAAGCGAGTCACAGGGATTCGCTGGGTGCAGGTTAGCCACCGTATCGTCATGTTTGGAAGTCCCTACAAAAGCTATAATATGTCCCGCAGTGGACATACATCGGCTGATGTGATGATGATTGTCATCAACTCATAATACTAGCTATAACCACTAGTTATCATAGCTATTTGTGATTGAACTCGACCGGGGAAGTACTATGCCATTCCTTTTGCTGTCATACAGCTTTGCTATGTTTCGGTTTGAACGATGGTTGAAGGTGAAATTACAGGAGGCTTAGCAAGGTTGATAACCATACAATGAAAAATGGCAAACAATAATAAAATAATATTTTAAGATAAAATTTATAGCATGAAAGAGGAATGTGTATGTTAGTTTAAAGTTCTTGTAAAGTCGCCTCGGCGAATTAATCCTCAGTAGTTCATCGTCAAATATAAATGATTTACGACTTAAAATAAAAAAAATAACCTCAAGATTTTAAATACTAATTTAGATACTGAAATCGTAATTTACATACTAAATAATCAGTAAATAGGATATGCCTTCAAAAAATGCCCAAGATATCGACATCGCTTCAGGACATAAAAGCACTTTAGATACTGTACCAAATTGCCTCCTTACACAAGTGGCGGCAAATGATGTTGAGGCTAACTGCCGGCGGCGGGACATTTATTGCATTCTGTTAAATAATCGACCTCTTTTGGGGGAAACTAAAAAGAAAAAAAAAGTCTATAAGGACACTTTGATAAGTACAAGGTGAAAAATATTTAATGGTTACAACGTATATTAAATAAATTATGTATGTAATGATCAAAATATAACAATATCTTTAAGAGCAATATTATTTTTTGTTAACAGCCAACTGCTTGTTTCGTCCAGTAGTTAGCCTATATGGTTTCGGAATACAAGGTATGAATTTGAGTCTTGAGTCAGGCTGTGAAATATTCATCATCTTGTGTCATCCTTGAACCGAAGTTTGGCGGTCAATGCGTGAAAATCCTTTCTATTTTGAACCGCTACTTTTAGCTGCGAATATCAACCCATATTCGGCTCACTGCTGAGCTCGAGTCTCCTCTCAGAATGGAGGGCTGCGAATAGCCTAGCCTCAATGATGTTAGCAAAAATAAAAAGAGGTAGATAGGTTACATAAACCACATTCGATGTTTACAACTGCCACAAAAAAAAAAAATCAGCGGGGTTATCAACGGCGCGCACGTCGGCGGCGATAACAGTGCGGCGATTTAGCTCAGGTTTGCTAATTAGCATAGTTTTAACGTGCCACTTGCGGTCCGCGTATAACCTATGTACCTCTTATTTCTAACACCATTGCCTAGCCAAATCTATTCCCTTATACTCGTATCGTCCAGCCATTGTCGTCTTTGGCGACCCGGTACTCTTAGTTGTTAGGTATTTTTATAACAAAATTGTATCAATTGTTGTATGGGTATGAAAGACTTGTTTACCTTTAAAATCTTGAAAACGAGAACTTGTAGAACATTAAAACATTGCATACAGTATACTAGCAGATGGCGCATAGTTTTGCTCACGTAGTTCTCGTTTTCGGAGAATAAGGGAATAAACTATAGCCTATGTTACTCCCTGATAATGTAGCTTTTTATTGGTATAAGAATTTTTTAAATCGGCCCAGTAGTTTTTGAGTTTTTTCGTTACATCCTACTTCCTACTAATATTATAAACGCGAAAGTTTGTATGGATGTTTGGATGTATGTTTGCATGTTTGAATGTTTGTTACTCTATAACGCCGCTACTACAGAAGCGATTTAGCTGAAATTTGAAATGAAAATAGATTTTACTCTGGATTAACACATACTTTTTATCCCGAAAAAATCCATGGTTTCCCGAAATTTGCGAAAACTGATGATTTTGATGATATGAATGTTTGTTACTCTTTCACGCCTCAACTACTGAACCGAATTAGCTGAAATTTTGTATTAAGATATATTATAGCCTGGATTAACACATAGACTACTTTTTATCCCGGATAAATCCATGGTTCCCGAGGGATTTGTGAAAAACTAAATTCCATGCGGACGAAGTCGCGGGCGTCCGGTATTACAATCATACAAATCTTTCCTCCTTATAATAGTATTTTTTTCTTTAGTGTAGATTATACAAACATTAATCAGAACTCCGTGTGCTTGATCTACTGTAATATGGCGACGTTCATCACCTCCATGCGTCACTCCTCCATATGTGCGCGACACATTCAATATCGCCCCACATCAGAGTGAAACGTTCAATGCCCGTCAATTATTCGCGATTTTATTTACATTCAACAGCCAGAACACCAATAAATGTTACTATAAGATATATATTACCAGAGGATTGTACTTTTTTACGAACTTTTTCAGGGAAATCCTGAACGAATCGAGTAATTTGACAGACTTTTATATTTTGTACATATTTTACTATATAAATGTTTTTTATTTAATACAATTTACTACTACAATAATCTTTAAACTTTAAACTAGATTCAAGTCAAATTAGATTTTTTTTCAAATCTCAACTTCTGTGAGTCATTTTTTTCTTATTATTTGACAGGCGAAATAAATGGTCCACCTGATGGTGATGATGGATGGAACACAACCTAAGGATGTGCTTATAGTTAGTCTAGTCAACCACTCTGGTGCTACCCAGTGGCTTGCACAATGCTATGAATTAGGGTAAGTAAATACAGATTATACAAAACATAGATATTACAGATCATAGAACCTCCTCCTTTTTGGAAAAATAGATAATTCCTTCACAAATATTGGTTTGTAATAAGTCATCAGATAAGCAATGCATTTTTGTGTCTATTGTGCACACCACAGGTGCCAGCATGGCATTTATATAAAAGCTAGATTTTTCAAACATTTTTAAATAAAATAGTCTGCATTCTGGATTTTGCTAGCCACGTAATAATTTCAGTGATGGCGCCGTTGTCACCTAGAATGCGTTTGGAACCGAAAGCGAATAAAGCTTTTATACAAATGAATCTCATGCATTACTGAATAACACACCCATAAACTTAGAAATTTGTTGCCACTTAAAACAGAACCGAAAACAAATGAATCTGTCTTTATTACAAGAGATATTTTAAGTATAATGTTATTAATATATAATAATTTATTTATTTTGCTATTATCCACGAAAAGCCGACGAACCCACGCGACAACGTCACGCAGGTCCGACGAAATATTACGTAGTCAAAATCTTCTTCTAATCGGCTTGATAATGTTATTTACCTATTATTAAGATAGTACTCAAAAGTACCTAAAAGTTTAATTCAATATCAATAATTAATTCTAAATCCCATTACATACTTAATTGCTGGACTATTCTTACATAGTTTATGGTCAGGTTCAATTAATGATATTTTATACTAGCGATAATAAGAGTATGTCACTAGTGCGTCGAAATTGAAGCGGACCAAGGTGGCTTATTGTCTTAATTTCATTTAGTCGCATAGTAAACGACAGAATGTCTAGTTGTGTGTTCAGGAAGTGTGAAACTAAATATACGAGTACCTCATTTTATAATGTGATGAAATACAAAATTATGCATGTGTGCGCTCAGTGGAGTAACTAAATGAGGATTACTTTTTGCGGTGATTTTGTGTGCACGTAACATGTCTAAGTTTTAAAATCATTGGGTTCAATTCAGCTTAATCCATATCAAGTTGTTATCTCGTCATTATCACCATCGTGTGCCTTCGTTAAATTTTTAAATAGCTACATCGATTTCGTTTTATCTACATATAGATTTAAACAAACAAAATAATACCTAAATAACTACTACTGAGATAGTGGAACTTTCCATGGCATTTCTTATAGCAGCGTGGGTTTACGCAAACAACGATGTTCCAAGGAATCTCGTCGAAATGTCTGTCAATAAAAATAGAGTGAACTTTTCCAATACCACCCTTGAATACATCTCTGCCATCTCTGTAGGCATCCTTGCTTATGCCAATTGCCAGGTATCAATATTTTTACGACAGATATTGCGTATTGATGTGAAAAAAGTCTTTTCTAGACGAACGAGTACGAGAATATTGTAGCTATCAACCAGGGGCATAGCTACCGCCGTAGCAGCATTATCAATGATACGGGCCCCCGGACTACAGGAGGCCCTTACGTGTGAAAGCAAAAATTAGTAAAGTGTACTTATTCATAAGTTATCTTTGTAAACCTGCTTTCTAATGAATAAATAAATTATTATTATTATTATTACTAATGCATTAATGCACAATCTCACTTAATCTGGTGCTTCCCGGAAAAAATCATGAAAAATTGTAGGTTCACTTCAGAAATTACAAAAGTAAAAAAAGGTGTTTTCCGGGTTAAAAGTGCACCCAATAGTTGGACACATCAAAGGTACATAATTGGTTAAGTCACTGTCATATTTATTTTAAAAGAATTTTTTTTTGTAAGAATACGTTATTCGTTTGGGACCCCCAACTAATTTTGATACATGGGGCTTCCAAGGTACGCTGTTCTACTGCTATAACGCATATAGGCTGAATTGTATTATAATATTGAAAATAAATTGTGTCTAAAACTAAACTTAACCAAGGAATCATATGTTTCTATTTTAATAACGAGCTACAGTCTCTTATCATAATGAAATGGGGGGTCGACCTACTCTTTACGGTGCGGTGTGGTCATTCTAGCACCTGGACACCAACGACTAAATGTCATGGTCTTGAGCCGCTTGTTTCCAGCGATACCCTGTAAACCGCTTAATATACGGTGCGGAGTGGCCTGGACCTTGGAAATTCTACAACCTGGACACCAATGACCCACCGTTGTCACTTCTGTATGTCATCACTGTTGCAGAGTTTTCCGAATGCTGCCCAACCGAAATGTATTCGACGGTTCACTTTTTCTCGAAATTGGACCTACCTAAGTGAACCTTAAGTTCTAGGTATATTTACATTATAGTCAATCTACAATTTCGAGTGTAATAACAGTTCAATAATAAAGGTGCTTATCCTCTAGATGACATTAAACAACCTCAAATAACAAATTAAACTACAAATTAAAGGTTGTAACGTGCGCCGTGTGCAAATATTAATATCCGGCGAAGACTTTTAAAACTTTAACTATGTTTACGTGGGAAATGTAAGAGGTTCATAAAAAAGTTTTAACGAGGGTATTCAGCGTTAACCTTTTACACAGAAACACTACAGTGTAAATAAAGGCCAGTATACGATGCGTGACGACAGCGATGCTCGGCCGACTGTAGGCGGCTATAAATTGAGAAAGTAAACTGTTCGCCCGAGCCACAATACCTCCTTTCTATTTATATAGATTTGTGTGCAAATAAAACGGACGATTTTATTTATACTGTGTGTATAAATTTCATTATTGGAAAGGGAATAAAATAAGCAATGATGCCGTAACTCCGCCAGAATTAAAACCAAAAGCTTTAGGGTTCTATTCTCACCCGTTCGACCGTAGTAGTACGAGTAAAGTCAGCGCCAAATTGTGTGAAGTTGCAACCTATATACACCGTTGCAACCGGTCGCTGACTATGGGTCTTATTAGAAGGCTCAAAGTCACTCAGCGGGCGATGGAGCGAGCTATGCTTGGAGTTTCTCTGCGTGATCGAATCAGGAATGAAGAGAGAGAAGACGAACCAAATTCACTGACATAGCTCGTCGAGAGAAGCAGAAGTGGCAGTGGGCAGGCCACATAGTACGAAGAGACGGTGGACGTTGGGGTCCCAAGGTGCTGGAATGGCGACCCCGCACCAGAAAGAGCAGTGTTGGTCGACTCGGTCGACCGAGGATATCAAGCGGGTTTCAGGGCGCTGGATGCTGGCGGCTCGATATCGTTGTGCTTGGAAGTCCATGCAAGAGGCCTATGTCCAGCAGTGGACGTCTATCGGCTGATAAGGTAACCGGTATATATTACACCTGTGCAGTAAGGTGCATCCCTAACTGCAAACGACCGCTTGGAAACCTGCTATCCACGAGAACATATGAACATGAACCATGATTTTTTGTGGTTTTATGATACTTAATGATACCTTCCTTTTGAATCACTCTATATTTTTTTGAAAATCGCATTAAACTCCTTTGCGTAGCTTAAAAGTTCTAAGCGTACAAACGCGGAAAGCAACATTGAAATAAGATCAATTATTATTATTATTAATTAATCAATTAATATACAATGGGTCTAGGAGAAATTATATACATAATTCGAAATAGAAACATAATCGCAGTGAATTATGCACGCATACCCAAAGCAGTGGACTATTGTGTGCAATGTGCATAGATACGTAAACAGCTTAAAGGCTTAACCGGCTCGCGGGGCAAATCTCCACCGCACCTCATTCATGTACGAGGCAAGCGGGACTATAAGCGGGACTAAATCGAGCATTGCCGCGTCGATGCACGTTCCACTTGACTGTCAGTTGAACTTTATAAATAGTCTCCAATCTATACTAATATTATAAAGAGGTAAAGTTTGTGAGGGGGTAATATCTCATCATCATCATCATCATTACCAACCCATATTCGGCTCACTTCTGAGTACGAGTCTCCTCTCAGAATGAGTGGGGTTAGGCTCTGCAAGGATGTGGAATGCTCTCCCAGCTTCAGTTTTCCCCACCACCAACAATATGGGTATTTTCAAGTCAAGAGTGAATAGGCATCTTCTAGGCAAGCGCGTTCCACCATAGGCTGCATCATCGCGTACCCTCAGGCATGATTGCAGCTAAGCGCTTGCTTATTCGAAATAAAATAAAAAAAAGCATTGACCTGGAAAACTTTTTAGCTTTTATAAAATAACAATTGTCTGGCCATTACAGGCAGCTCTGTAAGGATTTTTGTGTGACACATAAACTGTAAGCGACATATGCTTTGTTTTATGAAAAAAGAACGAAGGGAAAACAATTGAACCAAATTTCACGCTGACGAAGTCGAGTGCAGTATTTAGTGTTTACAAAGGTTCTTTTAAAATCTAGGAACAAAGGATTGTGAATTTTCAACGTAAGCGTTTTGGCAAATTTCTTCGCCGCACTCGAACAGTCTAGACCTGTAATGTGCAAATATAGTCACACGTTTAGAGAATATCTAAACTACTGTCACACAAAATTGTAGACAGAAAAAACTTGTAAAACTTGCAACGTCCTTTTTTATATTGAATGACACTGCGTGTTTTTACCCACGTGGTTCCCGTACCCATAGGAATACGGGCCTTTCTCGATAAATGGGCCATCTAACACTGAAAGAATTATTCAATATATATAAGCTTTATAATATTAGTATAGATTAGAGTATAATACGATGACTAAGCTAACTTAGCCTCATACCTACTTATGTAGCTATTATGCTAAGTTAAGTTTGTTGGAGTACCATTCAACATAGACTTGATAGTAGAATGGTGTCAAGAATACTGAATTAATTAACCGCGGTGAAATATATCGGAAAAACATTTTGACTGCGACTCCATGTTCCATGGGTCTCTAGTCTCTATGGCAAAGGGAACAAATGTACAACTCTCGGTCAGGGAGGTATACTTGCCACTTACTGGCGTTTTACCAGTTTCAGTCTTTTCTGCTTTCGGTCCCGATTTTAATTCTGTCTTCGTGATATGACACGGCGTCAATGTGTTAACGTAAGTAACATCCCATATTATGGCCCGTCCTATTTCCTAGAGAACAAGCGTCAATCTGTCATGTCCGTGATATGATCTGAATCGGTTCACCTAGTCGAGTATCGACTTATTTCATCATCATTATATCAGCCGACGGGCATCCATCTTTTGTAGGGACTTCCAATCTGAGCCGCCTGCATGCAGCGATTTTTTTTTTCTGATTGTGAAAATGCCGTAGGCTCCTTATGGGACCTCAGCGGCGTCACCAGGAATCCCTGCGACTCGCTTGATGTCGTCGGTCCACCTGGTGGGGGATCGACCAACACTGCGCTTTCTAGTGCGCGGTCGCCATTTCAGTAAAGCATTGCCACTTCAGCTTTGCGACACTTTGAGCTATGTCAGTGACTTTAGTTCAGCTGCAAAACTCCTCATTTCTGATACAATCATGCAGAAATACTCCGAGCATAGCTGGTCAGCTCAGGGTCAAAAATGCTCTGGCACAGAGTATGTTAGGGACCAAGTCTCGTCATGGTCATCCCTTGTAACACGCACTGTTCGAAGATTTTTGTCTACAGGCAGCAGGCAGGACGAAGTTTCTCGATTGCTGCCCAGCGGAGTTGAATTTGACTTATTTATAGTTACCCAATTAAAACTTAATTCGAAAAAGAAGTCACATACATTCTAAAGTACGTGTAAAATCACGCTTTCATTACAGAAACGATGTTAAACAATCGGCTTCCATTTTATGGGCGAGCATGGTCGTAAACACTACAGTAAAGTTTAGTGGGCACTTACGGGTTGTATTGCGTGGGTTCCGGATATATTGTGTACTTCCTTCCTTACTATTTCCCTTAACAACTAATTCCAGTTACCTATCTATACTGTAATAAATAAACTCTCATTGGCCCAGCGGTTAACCTGTTTGAGTTATGGATGGTGACTTGTGAGGTACTGGGGCTATGAAATACTCAGCTTTTCTTTCTCGCATTTATTTATAAACATTGTGTCTTATGGTATTGTATGCCTTAGAGAGCACGTTTAGTTGTCAGTCCAGCTGGCCTATTCACTAATTTGGTATTTATTAACAACCTTTTAAAATAGCGGGGTAATTCGCAGCAGGCTAACTTTGACGTATGTTAGGATATATACGAAATTAAAATTCTTTGTAGCAAATGTCATACGGTGCCTACCACAGAACAGACATCGCTAAAAGCTAAGTGCCTACTAACAACCCTTCTTGCAGGCTAACTCACTATCTTTGACGTATGCTAGTTGACATATTATATACGAAATTGAGATTTTATGCAAAAAATGTCATCCCGTGCTTACTATCATCAGTAGGTAGATAGTAGGTAGTTTGTCAATTGATTTGATGTTTACTTGTATAGGTTGTTAATAAAGACCAAATTAGTGAATGACCAGCTGGTAAGTACTCCTATTATTAGCATTTGATAGCGATCGTTACAGAGTCAAACATTATTACACAAAACTCGCATGTAACAGAGTGGTGGGCTTAAGCTACATAGTCCCTCCTCCAATAAGGGTACGTGGCTTGGCCCTGCAGTTCCCAGGGCTCCAACCGATGGGAACCTCGTCAGTCCTGCCAAATCACCATCATTGACAACAGCTTTAAACCAATATGACAGCCTCCGTGGCGCAGTAGTATGCGCGGTGGATTTACTTGACGGAGGTCCTGGGTTCGATCCCCAGCTGGGCCGATTGGGGTTTTCTGAATTGGTCCAGGTCTGGCTGGTAGGAGGCTTCGGCCGTGGCTAGTTACCACCCTACCGACAAAGACGTACCGCCAAGCGATTTGGCGTTCCGGTAGGATATCGTGTAGAAACCGATAGAGGTGTGGATTTTCATCCTCCTCTTAACAAGTTAGCCCGCTGCCATCTTAGATTGCATCATCACTTACCATCAGATGAAATTGTAGTCAAGGGCTAACTTGTAGAAAAAAAAAAGTTTTAACAATACAGCCCTTTGTCAAAGTCATAAAATCATTATGTTGATGTGCCGAGTGCCTCCAAAAGTTAAGTTTTTGCTGATGATTAAATCAATAAACAATTTATAGAATAACTAAAACAATAATATACACAATTCATTTCAAAATATCATCTAGTAATTATCTCTCAAATAATAATAATAATTATATGTATGTTAACAGAATATAATCCAATTAGTGACACCAATACTAGTTTATTTGTTAATTTTCGATCTTTGCAGCTCAGAATTTAGTGGTTTCGTCACATGAAATTTAATAATAAATAATTAATACCCTTAATTTGAACTGCGTATCGGAATGATGGTTCAAATCCCTCTAATTAGTCCCAGTTGATATATCTGTGATGTAAATAGGGGTAGCCTTCATACAGTTACAAATATTAAAATATAAAAAAAAATTGTCAATTACGAAAATGAAATAAAATATAAGTAGAAGTAGAATTAAATAACTTGTTGAAAACAAAAATGCAATTCCAACCAGTAACGCCAAAAGTACAAAATGTTCTGTAATCAAATCGCATTCGCCCTAAGAAATGCATTTCTAGTAGTTCATAAGCTATTAGATGAAACAATGGTGATTGGGGTTTTATGGTTCCAGTTGTTCGATATCCCACTAGCTGGACCGAAGATATCATGCTGAAGGCATAAAGTCGTGTTGTTCGGATGTCGTTAAGAGAGGCCTATGTCCAGCGGTGGACGTCCATCGGCTGGTAATGATGATGATGATGAAATTTTGAAGATTTTCGTAGTCAACATGTTAAATGTTATTTTATTTCCCAGTTAGTACAAATATCTTTTAATTAAATGAAATTTTATAAATTGTTAATTTTTATGCACTAAAAATAAATCGTATTCAGGACTTCTCATTGCACACTGACGCTATAGAAGCCGTCGGGGCTCGTATGCAAATATAATTATGGGGCAGTGCAACGGACGGGCGAGCATTAGCAGAGCTTTGTGCGAAATGACTCGGCCATTTCGTATCCGCTCTATAAATTATCCGTTTCGAGCTCAGACCTGGTGCGGTCACGCCATTGAAGTTTCAGATCAAATGACTGTATCTGTAAACTTGCTTCTGATTAGCTTGCAGCGGTCTTCAGATCCTCAACCTAGATCGAAAGGGCAAATTTCGCTTGAACCAATGAACTGAAATTTTAGAAAGAAATATGCTAGATTTGTAGTCCGGAGAACTTTGATATCCGAAGAAATTTGACGTCTTTAATATTTGATAATGATGTTGACTTTAAGTTATTCCTAAAGTTATGTATAATTTATAGACAAAGAAAGCCATTTATAAATTGCGTTATACATAAGGACAAGATTTAGATAATATTGAAGTCTCGCTTCGGGTAAAAAACTCAAAAAACAAGAGTATTTAGGTTCAATCACCGACCAATAAAGGAGAGAAAATATTAGTCATTGTTGAATGAATAGCTTATTAACACCACCTAGCCCATTTAGAATTTCTGAATTGATAAGGCTGATAAGCCATCCTAGTTAGATCATCACTAACCATCAGGTGAGAATGTAGTCAAGGGCTAACTTACAAATAATAAAAAAACCCATAGGCAAGGTACCTAATACGCTGGCGCTGTAACCCTTAATCTATTTCTTCAGTCTGAAATATTGTTCTATGAAAATTATAATTCCAAGCCGGTGACAGACGTCCTCTTAAGTTATAATACGCCTCACCGGCGATTGAGGTTGATACAGGGGTTGAATATTTCATACAATTGGCGCCAGAAGGCGAATGAAACAATTTGCCAATAGTCCTGCCCCGGAGCTATAACTGAAGTGGCGCACAATAGTAATGGGCGATATTGCCCGTGAACGCCTTCTAGAATTGACTTATTGCTTGAGACTTATTTCTCTCCATTTGTAACTTTATTTGTTGTGAACAAGTTTACTAGTACTTGTATTATTGCGTAAGTACGCAAAGTTTTAGAAACCTGTTTTAGTTTTTATACATTAAATTTTGAATACTTTTAAATACTTTACAAGTCTATAAAGAATGTAAAAGTATTAAAAATTTACTTACTTGGATATGGCGCTCTTATGAGTAAGTAAGTCTTACTTACTCATTAAAGCAAGCAAGTAACGTTTTAAAGGATTTTTAAATAGATCTAAAAGCATAATACTCGTAGTGGCTAACAGTTTTATATACTGTAAAAATTGTATGAATAATTGTTTAATGTTTTCGTTTCAAAGACATGACATTCAGAAAATCAAAATATTGTTTACCGAGTTTTATTGTTTTTCCTCAAATTAAAATTTTTAGTAATCTACTAACTTGACACTTGTTTTCTAATGTTTAATTCAAATAATATATGGTTTTAGTAGAGAGCTATATTACTAATAGTCCGCTTATAAAACAATGCATGTACAAACCCTTTAAATAACAGCCATTTTAATTATAAACAATAAATATTATAAATAGAAGGAAACATTTTAGCCGGATTAGCCTATCAAACAAAACAATGGACGCAAGTACTTACTTTTAATTAAAATTTAAATAATTAATTTTTGTTTAACTTATCAAAGTTGCGACCAGAGCTCTTGATCAATTCGGCAAAGGTCCTACTAAGCGTACAGAATATTAAGATTAATTTATTATGTCACTAACGGATGCCCCCGACTTCGTCTGCGTGATATTTAGTTTTTCACAAATCCCACGGGAACTATGGATATTTAGGGGATGAAAAATAGCGCATGTGTTAATACAGAGTAAAATCTATTTCAATTCCAAATTTCAGCCTAATCGGCTATAGTTGCGGCGTTAAAGAGTAACAAATAAAAAAAAACATCCATACAAATTTTCGCGTTTATAATATTAGAAGGATTATTCTCGCATTTACCTACTTACTTTTTTCCTTTATTGTCTACGCTGTTTTATTGATATGTATTTTTAGGACTATTGAAATCATCGCAACAGTCGAAAGATAGGGCTTAGAATCCCCCCAATTTTGCCAATTTACGTGCCACCGGAAATGTCTTAAAAACTTAGAAATTGTATACACTTTCATTTATCATGAAATGTTTAAAATACTGGTTCAAAGATTATTTATTCAAAAACACATAATATACATAGGTAATTGGTAATATTATTTGTTTAGATATCCTTTTTCTTAAGTTTCTTTCACATTACTTTATTTTGACAATATTTTATTTTATCTTAATTTTTGTCTGAATTAAAAAATAATGATTAAAGATTATGTAGCAGTAGAGCTTCTACGAGGAAGTATTAACCAATACTTTTTTTTTAGTTTTGTAATTAAAAAACTAAAATAAACATAAATATTTTAAATAATCATCATCACCATCATTATTATCAGGCAATGGACTGCTGGACATATGTCTCATGTATAACTTCAAGGTCTCGAGCCGCCAGAATCCAGACTACATATGTGGTCGGATCCCTACTAGGTAGTGAGGGTCCAGCAACACTGCGCTTTCAGTTATTTTAAATAACAATGGGTACCTATTTCAAAACACATTTCCATACTAAAACGGCGGCTTAAAACGTTAGGGTACTCGTACCTTCCGGTGAACTATAATCTGGGGATTTGGCAGGAAGTCAATGATTTCAATTCCCGCGTTGAATGTGTATGAAACAAAGTTATATTTGGGAAAATTCCATACTCACAGGCTGTGTTCATGTGTAATTTTGTCTTTTAAACGTAATAGGGACACCAATTTTCCGATCCTATTAGGGACAGTGACTGAAGCTCTCGGTGCGTGAGTCTACGCCCTTGGGACTTGTCCTTTTTAATATCAGTAAGAGTATTTACGAAATAAATTGTGTCTAAGAGGACCGTCAGAAATTTATGTCATCATTTCGTCAATATAATGTGGGTGATTTTTATGTTCATTCATCTTTTACTTTACCTTACCCCACTTTTTTATTCTTTACAAGTTAGGCCTTGACCACAATGTCACGTAATGATAACATGTAAGGAGTAGTATGAAAGTCCACATTTATACACGACATCGTACCGGAACGCTTAATCGCTTGGCGGTACGTTTTGCCGGTAGGGTGATAACTAGCCACGACCGAAGCTGCCCACTGGCCAGACCAATAGGGATGATGACAGTTTTTTAAATTGTATATAAATTAAAAGTATACTAATAGCAAAGCAATTTTGTAAAAGTAACAGGGTATCTGCGATCATTACTTTCGGAGCTACAGGGTTTTTAAGGGTCAGATTTGCGGCGCTGCCGCGGATTCCTGAAAAACGCTCCATACAAAATGGCACGATTTAGTGACGGCGTTTGGCTCGCTGATTGTTAGGTTTGTATGGGCGTTCGAACAAAATTACTAATATCTTTGTTATTTCTGCGTTTATGTTTATAGTTCATTTATTGAAAATGTCACTTTTAATGTAAGGAAGCTAAAACTGTATGAATTTTCATCTAATTACGATAAAAAAAATTTAATAGATTTTGTAATTTTATAATCATATTTATTTTGTAAATATCCAGACAATCTTTGCTTTTTATGTATAAATTATTAGCATTGACCTTATTTACCCGAATGTATCATAAAAATCAATATATTCAAACGTAGTCATCATCTCCTTTAAGAAAACCTCAATCGGCCCCACCGGGGATCGAATCCAGGACCTCCGTTTTGTAAATCCACCGCGCATACCATTGCGCTACAGACTTCACACACGCAGAGAATTACGAAAATTCTCTGGTATGCAGGTTTCTTCACATTGTATTTCCTTCACTGCTTGATACACGTGATAATTAATTTCTTAAAATGGACACAACTGAAAGTTGGAGGTGCACGCTCCATACCGGATTTAAACCCACACTCTCCGGAATCTGAGGGTCTAGTGGCAGTTTGATACTGTTACCGTCACGTAACGTAAACGCGAATTTCTAAGGAATTGAAACAGCGCCATCTAGTGACACTACTGCACAACTGTTTCAATTCCATATAAATTTGCGTAAACGTCAACGTGATAGTAACAGTATGAAAATATTGAAAACTCCCACTAGACTAGGCACACTGAATGAGGTGAGACTGGGCTATCACGGCTCTATGTTATAATTAATAAGAATAAAAGAGATAGTTAATAAGTCACTGTCACTTAATTCATTCCAGTATCAGCCACTGGCATGGAGCAAAAGCAATACGTATAAAGTCTAATAAGGAAGCGACATCTTAACTCATTTATTATACGTAAGACCCCATCGAGGCAAGTTCAACAATTAAAAGACTTAACAAGCTCGTAAAATAGAGCTCTATAATTTACAGCGTAGGTACGCCAAGCACGTTTTTATCACAAATATTATTATGAGAGCTAGATTTAATGGTTATGATTATTTGATATCGATATTGTGAAAGCCGTGAGAGTCCAGTGGATATAGAGTGGGCAGTGATCCTGCTTTCTGCATCCACGGCTGTGGGTTCCATCCCACAACTGGAAAATATTTGTGTGTTGAACATGGGTTTTTTCCAGTGTCTGTGTATATTTATTTATACATTATATAAGTATTTATATGTAGTATATAAATGTATATGAATATTATAATATCAACTATCTTAGTACCCATAACACAAGGTACTCTGTACTTTGTACTTTGGTACTTTGGGGATAGATAGTGATTATGTAAATATGTAAAGGTTAAAAAAAAAGTGAAGGAAATACATCGTGAGGACACCTGCATTCCAGACAATTTTCTTAATACATATAAACATTTCTTATTTCTTAAATCTATACTATAAAGCTGACGAGTTTGTTTTTTTGATTGAACGCCCTAATCTCAGGAACTACTGGTCCGATTAATAAAATTATTCAGTGTTAAATAGCCTATTTATTGAGGAAGGCTTTAGGCTATATTTTATCCTCGTTTTCCTACGGGAACGAGAACCACGCAGGTGAAACCGCGCGGCGTCTACTAAAAGTAGTATATTAATCATTACCCTGTTGTCCTAAATGTGGAAAAGCATGTGCTTTCACGCAGGAAAGGATATAAAGTTTGCACTCAAAACGCGACTCCGAAACGGTTAAGCGGGTTAAAACGCAAATGTGCGAAAGTTAATCTTTCCGTTTAAGCCTTTATAGTAGATTCCTTCTAAATAAAATAACATTACATTCCGTTGTTTGTGTAAAATGTAGAATAATATTTTCAACATAGCTTACAAAAGACCAGAATTATAACCCGAACTCGGGTAATTAAAACGTTTTAACATTTCACTGCTAAGATAGGAATATAAATGCAGATACAATGCTCAAGCGGTCGGATAAAATGTTTTTTTTTAATTGCGTTACGCTGAATTTATTTTGTTTTACATCGTTGGAGCTCATTCTATCTTTGGTATACAAAATGTTAACAAATTACAATTCGCTTAGCTCTACATAGACGGGTCTTGTAAAATTGACAATCCCAGCAGACTAATTCACTGTCTTAGTCCTGTGTTAGTTACATATACGAAATTCAGATTCTTTATGTAACAAATGTCATCCGGTGCTTACTGGTGGATATCATACAGTGTGTAGCTGACATTTTGTTAATTCATTTGATGTTTATTTTAATAGGTTGATAATAAATAATAAAATAAAGCCTGAAAGATAAAAACCGGCCAAGTGAGATTTGAACTCGCGCTCGTTAGGATTCCGTACTTCTGTACTATCTGTTTATTTCAACTGTTTTACTATTACGGTGTATGAGACAGCCTGGTGACGGATGGATAGACAGCAACGTCTTAATAAGGGTCCCATTTTACCTTTTGAGTACCTTAGAAACTCGCTATGTTTTGACAAATAGTAACTAATTCCGTCCAATAGCATACCTAAGCACAAACGGCTAAAAAAGCTAAACTAGTGACGATCCCAAAGAAGTTATAAAAAATTCTGGACAAGCTATAAATTAGTTACGAGACTCTTTGGAACGATATTTTGTACGACTTTTACATTTTAAATATATCGTACAAGCACCATCATCACAACTGTTTAAACTACCCGCAAAAAACTTAAATTTGAAATTATTTTGAAAACCTCAAACCATAATTTATATACAATTTTTTATACTGAATTATGGTGTAGCTTGATCCAATCCCTTTCTATTTATCTGTACTGTGTGTATGTACTTTGTATCCAATTTACAACTTTTAAGGGGCTGTACTAACTTCGATCGAAAAAGTTGCGGTTCGAAATGGGTTCGAATCACAGAGCTTGGTCTAATTTACTAGTTACCAAAACAGTGATTCTGTGTATGTAATGGAAATAAAACATTACTATTTGGGTAGCTACTCGTATTTTCAACATCTACTAGCTATAACGAAAACAGTTATTTACTATAAGACGTGTACAACTTAATTCTCTGACCCTTCCAGCATAGCTTGTTAACTAGAGTAAGTAGTCACACTACAAAATCCTTTTTCATTTTTATTTAAGATCGTAATGAGTCTTCGGGTTAGGCAATGTATTTTGCATCTATGAAGTGTACTCCTCTGGACCTTTCTTACTTTTAGAGAACTGACTTTCAGCTTTCCTGTTACCGCCATTTTTTAGAAACGTCGGTGTCTTTTTTTAAACATACGTGGTTCTTATCTATTACCTACCAATGAGGTTTTTGACAACCTTTTTGGCCCAGTTAGTTAGTAATGCTGGTTTTCGACAGAGAGGCCCTCTCTCTTTCTCTAGGGAAAAGAAATCAAAACATGTCGGCATTCATAATGGAAATAATTTCTGACATAAAAAGCCAATATCAAAAATTGAAATTATAACATATTGGTCTTTATAAGCGGCAGTCTAATTTACTATCTTTGACGTTTGCCAGTTGACTTATACGAAATTGAGATTCTATGTAAAAATGTCATCCGTCGCTTACTGGTGGATATCACACACTAAGTAAATCACAATTTGTCAATTGATTTCATGTTTATTTTAATTGGTTGATATTAAAGACCAAAATAGTGAATATGCTAGCTGATGTGTCTATAATAATGTGCCTGATTTTGTCGAGTGCTTTAAAGTCTATCGGTATTTTGGAGAACGGTTGAAATATTGACATCGCCTTAGGTTATTGAATCGCTGTAGAAGCTGGTCAAAGTTGCTCATTTCAAAGAAAGCGGAGCCAACATTGAGGTTAAACTGCCTACGGCGACGCGATTATTGTGTTCACGTATTGCTACAGTTAGGAGACCGGTTACAGATTTAGATACCTACATTATCTATGTTTTACGTGGCTTAAATTATTTTGCAACAATCACAGAATACATAATATAAGTTAACAAGCAAAATAAGTTTACAAGCAGCGTGGTGAATCTCCATCCATCAGCATCTCCTTGACATCCGCATATACAAACTTTTTTCATAATTTATATTTAAAAATTTAACACTAACAACAATTACGTAAATTATAATATAATAATCAATAATTACCATTTAAAAAGTACTCCATTCTATATTATATCAGTCATCAACCCATATTCGGCTCACTGCTGAGCTCGAGTCTCCTCTCAGAATGAGAGGGGCTAGGCCAATAGTCCACCACGCTGGCCCAATGCGGATTGGCAAACTTCACACACGCAGAGAATTAAGATAATTCTCTGGTATGCAGGTTTCCTCACGATGTTTTCCTTCACCGATTGAGACACGTGATATTTCATTTCTTAAAATGCACACAACTGAAAAGTTGGAGGTGCATGCCCCGGACTGGATTCGAACCCACACCCTCCGGAATCGGAGGCAGAGGTTATATCCACTGGGCTATCACGGCTCTATATTATATACTTCATCATATTACTAGCGGACGTACGTAATATCGTCCGCATGGAATTCAGTTTTTCACAAATCCCGCGGGAACCATGGATTTTTCCGGGATGAAAAGTATCATATGTGTTAATCCAGGGTAACATCTATTTCCACTCCAAATTTCAGCCAAATCGGTTTATAATTGACAAAGTTTCATACAAACTTTCATCCCCTATTTTATCCCCTTAGGCGTAGCATTGATCAAAATCCTTTCTGAGCGGATGCCTATGTCATAACATCTACCTGCATGCCAAATTTCAGCCCGATTCATCCAGTGGTTTGGGCTGTGCTTTGATAGATCACTATGTCAGTCAGTCGCCATTGAATTTTATATATTTTTGAATAAATATCGAACTACAGTGATAAACGCGTAAATATCCTTACAGTAGAGATACTCATACCGCTTTTCTTATCCCAAAAAATCCATGGTTCTTAAGGGATTTGTGAAAAACTAAATTTCTCACGGACGAAATCGCGGGCGTCCGCTAGTATTATAATACTTATTCTGGTATTCAGGGCTTAAACATCCATCTATCCATCCATTAAATCAAATATCATAAACATAGGTCCAGTCGTTCTTACGTTACAAATTATGTAAGTTACTTTACTATAGTTGTATGAAAACATATCTATACTACAGCCTTTCTTGATGAGTACTGTTTAACAACAATGAAATTAGAAATGAGGGTAGAAGACGCATGTCTTTCATAACTTATTTATTTTAAATTATGTATGGTTTGTATATACAATGTTATACACCGTGCTACCGGCCGCGTCTATAATCCGCCGCGACATGTATGTATCCATTACGATAAACTCTATAGTAATATTAAAAATAAGCTGAAGCACATTCACACGCTATCGAAAAAAAAAATTAAAATTGATGAAAAAACTTCAGAACATCCTGTTTCATTCTGTTTGGAAAGAAGAAGTTAATGAACTTTAACCTAGTTTCAGAAATTTTGTTGTTTAATACCTACATACCTACTATTTTTGATACACCTAGTCGGCGGCAGTGTCTTTACTAGGGCTGTTAATAAAATATCGATATATCAAAATATCGACATTATCACTTAATAGCGATAAGTATTCATTACTAATATTTTTATGGACGATATATCGATAGTTCGATATTGAAACGTAGATATCGATACTAGATATTTTTAACAAGTTTTAATTTTTTTATATCCCTCGCAAATTATTTAAACTAAAACATTATCAAACATAATCTACTTTACTTTATTTATACTTTATTACGTTTTTCATATTTTAGTTTATTTAATTGCATTTTATCGAAAATGTCACTGAAATAAGTAAAACGTAATGTATTCAGATAGTATACACTACTTTACCCTCAGACAAAACTTTAAACATGTTTAATCGTATTAATTTACTTGTCAATTTAGTTACATAAGAAAATAGTGAAGTTTAATAAATACTTAATTGTTAAAAGTTTTCATTTAGCCGAAAAATTCATTTTGAAATTATCGATATATCGAGAATCCGATATTTTAAAAAATAGCAAGCCCTAGTCTTTTGCGGTTTCCTTTTTGATAACGCCGCTCGCCGCCTAACCCGTAACTATTGTCGGCAATGTCCAAAAATAGGTACAGGTAAGAAATGTATCTTTCGATCGTTTCTTATAACGCAAGGTGATTGGTTGGGTCTTAATAATTCGATCATTCGGGTCACGGGTCTTTCGTGTTTTGTGTATCGTTACGACTCGACTTAAAGTATGTAGTTACTTGAGTCTTAAACTGAACATCCGTAGGACATGAATCGGACCCTTTTTTTATTCGTTACAAGTTAGCCATCGACTACAATTTCACCTGACGGTAGTGTAGTAAGTGATTATGCAATCTGAAATGGAAACGGACTAACTTATTAGGAGGAGTATTTCAATCCACGGCTTGGCGGTACGTCTTTGTCGGTAGGGTGGTAACGAGCCACGAAGTCTCCCACCAGCCAGGCCTGGACCAAAACACCAATCGGCCCAACCGAGGTTCGAACCCAGGACCTCCGTCTTGTAAATCCACCGCGCACACCACTGCGCCATGAAGGCCGTTAAAATTCCAAACTGATCGGATTTTAGGTTGCTATTCTGTAGAGTGATGTTGTACGACTGACCGAAGAGTATTCGATCCAGATAATTGTTACAAGTCCAATTCAGTGTGGTGAACAAAAATCGTTCGCAGATTATTTGAGGCGCTGACGACCGCGTCACTCGCTCACGCACAAGTACTGATCGGGTATCAGAGATTCGATCAATCGCGATCGACACAGGTCTAGTACGGGTTAACACCCGTAAATAAAATAAAATTGAATTTAAAGAAATAGGTTAAAGTGAATGACCTCAAAGCTCAAAGGGGCCGACGGTCTGCCGACGTGACTGCGGCGAGGAGGTAGGTAGATGTTTGAAAATACAGGATGTTTTAAAATAATCGATTTTTGAAAGTTTATAACAATTGTAACTCCTTGAATTGTACTTTGTTTTTTTTTTTAATAACACTGATGGATAATAGACATTGGGTACATTATGTGGGATTTTGGTTTAAGACGAATAACGTAGCGCGGTGTATAAAGTATATAAACCATATCTAATTGTTCTAAGCTTATTAGTCAAATTTATTTTAATTAATATAAAAACAACTTAATTACAATTATTATTACGTGTGAAATGACTAGTGATTTATACCCTCATTTTTAATTTGTTTGTTGGTAAACAGTGCTCATCAAGAAAGGCTATAGTATAGATAAGTTTAAATTGCTGTGGCTGTGGTTTCTTAATGAATTAATAAGAAAAAATATTAGAAGCATGCGAGATTATAGAATATTGATGAAGGGTAGAACATTTAAGAATGCCTTAATACATAGCCGGCAGATTCGGAATATAGGTGCTTAATATTTCGAGGGCGTGCAGGGCGGAATGTGAACGGAACAATTTGCCAATAATTCCATATCGATTCCCGAGGCAATAAGGTACGGTTGAATCGAAATTTGAGATATGATTCATATATGAAAAAGTTGTTTTTATTATTTGAGACTTACATGAGCGGTGATAGCCCAGTGGATCCTCTCTGACTGTGGATGTGTGGATGACCTCTGCCTCCGATTCCGGAGGGTGTGGGTTCGAATCTGGTCCAGGGCAAGTACCTCAAACTTTGCAGTTGTGTGCATTTTAAGAAATTAAATATCACGTGTCTCAAACGGTGCAGGGAAAACATCGTGAAGAAACTTGCATACCTGAGAATTTTCTTACTTCTCTGCGTGTGTGAAGTCTGCCAATCTGCATTGGGCCAGCGTGGTGAACTATTGGCCTAATCCCTCTCATTCTGAGAGGAGACTCGAGCTCAGCAGTTAGCCGAATATGGGTTGTAATGATGTACCTACCTATCGTTCGTATTCGTATATTCGTATCGTTTTTATTTTTTTTAATTTTCTACAAGTTGGCCCTTGACTACAATCTCACCTGATGGTAAGTGATGATTCAATCTAAGATGTAAGCGGGCTAACTTGTTAGGAGTAGGAGGAAATCCACACCTGGTTTCTACACGATATCGTACCGGAACGCTAAATCGCTTGGCGGTACGTCTTTGTCAGTAGGGTGGTAACTAGCCACGGCCAAAGCCTCCCACCGGCCAGACCTGGACCAATTAAAAAAACCTCAATCGGCCCAGCCGGGGATCGAACCCAGGAAGACCGTCTTGTAAATCCACCGCGTATACCACTCCGCGCCACGGAGGCCGACATAACATGATACTCGTGTATTGTCGGTTATTTTTATAGTGGATTTCTAAAGAATTTTCGTTCAATGCTCAATATTTCATTGAAGTTCTATGAATAGTTGTGCCCGTGTAGACATTCGGTATTTTTCGTTTTTCTGGGTAGCAAAGATTGTTTAGGAATATTTATGGAATATTTATAAGTTTTCTCTTACAATTATTTTATTATTCCATCTATTACCTTATACATTTTTAAAACTAAGATATTTTAAGGAAATCTATGTAACGAAAAACGAAGATTACTATAGTACCATAGAACAATAGTAAGATTCCTTTTGTTTTACAGTTGCATTACTAGTGTACCTGCTATTTTGTACTATCAGCCCAAAAGTTTTGTAAACAAAACTATTTCAGAACCCTATTGATTTAATTTTTCCTCAATGCTCAAAATTAGCTTAAGATAAAATTACCAATATCA